>NW_024726825.1:0-11534 GCF_018991925.1 Homarus americanus | reverse complement strand
AGAATGTAATAAAGTTATGCTACACTTGTACACTTGAACCCATGTCTTCTATCTTGTTATGTGTGTATGTTATGTTTCTTATCATTGGGTTTTGTTTTGTTTGGGGTTATTTTATATTAGTAATTTTCGTTGTTCCCTTCACTTACTAGAAAATATTCTTTTGGTCAGTTATATAAACAATAAAGCCTAGAAAAAGGTCGACTGTAGTCTTCTTTCACCACAGGGGTCTTGTACAAGCCTTAGTTATACCCGTGTGATTTTTTTTTATAAGAACTCGATTATTTTTGCTATGAAGCGTCGATCAACCAATAATGAGACATACATACATCTACTTCTGCACTTAAATGATACTGTCGCCAATACGTGGGAATCTTACTAGAGCTGAAGTGAACTATTATCTTTACATACGATTATGTGGTTCTTAGTGCAAATATGTAGAGAACCACCATCTATCATTCTAAGTAATTACTCAATGTTTATCCTTGTTTTCATGTGATTATTCAGTAAGAGTTCTTGTATTACGTTCTGACCTGTGTCTAGGGCTTGTTATGATTATTATTTGTATGTAAATAAGTATTTTAAGTATAATAAAAACTCTCTGTTCATTTTACCTACCCTCTACCTTATATAATTAATACTTAATTAACTGTTATTACCTTGATTACACTTTGCCTTGTCTACGGTGTTGAAACTTCTGGGTGACTTCTTGCCTAGTTATCAAGTGATCAATGGAAGTGCTGTAACAAATCATTACTGTATACTGCAAACTAGAAATTTCAATAATTCATAATACTACATTTAAACAAAACATTTGATAGACATAATAGTGTGCAGTGGGCATATGAGTTCAGGACAGAGTTACCATAAGCAAATCAACTAGTAATTTTAGTGGATATATGAATAAAACTTCACAGTTCTGAAGGTTTAGCGTTATCTTGATTGATTTGGCTTCCTTTCCAAGTTCTACAAATATTTGTTGAATAATGGTGCTATACATTTCGACACAGCTCTTTTGACACTTGAAATAGTATGACCATTATGATCGCCCGGTAAAGAGGTTAACCTGCCACGTCAACTCGATACAGTTTATTTCGGTCAAACCTGTCAAATACAAATAGTCAATTTACAAGAGGGAAACTGAAGGCTAGGTGACATATCATATTTATACATTTACCTAATATTAACACACAAATGAGTACATTATCCTAATAGTAAACACAACATAACCTGCATATCACCAGAAGTTACTCAATTAATATTCTTCACGTCCACAGTGAAACACAATATTTTCACACTTACGTGTTGCAGGTTTGGCTTGGACCAGACAGCCTCTGGTGTGTTTAGGGCGGTCAGTTGTGGGGTACTGCCGTATGTTATCGGTGCCTGGCCCGCCTGGGTGAGCGTCAAGCCAATTCAGCATATACACGCCTTGTTCCTCATCATGACACGAGCTGACTCACCTTCGTCTCCTCGCGTAGTACACAACAACACTAATTTTTATCACTCCCCATAATTACTTTCACTACTCTTATCACTCCTATGATAACCGCTGTCCAGCGGTTAAACTCCCCCCTTTGGGCGATCATGCCCAAGACAACAACTAGCAGAAATTTATTAATTTGCGCCCTCTTCCAGTAGGCACAACTTGGTCACTGGTCAAATCAAAGTGGTGCTTGCAGCCTCCATTAACTCAACATACTAGCCCATCATCACTGAGTCTTGTCTCTATTATTCTGATTAATTATCATTGGTTCTGAGGCAGTGGTTCTTCAGTCACGATTATCACTGCACTTAGGCTAGGCAGCATTTATGGTTACCTATACGAGTATAACTAATAATAAAATATGGTCAAGCTGCTTTTACCTTATTTGGCCATACAACTCTCATCAATGGTGTTATAACCTACTTATTTTTGTGACACAGTTTTATATTAATCAGGTCGTTCATATATCAACTATGCTCCCATCTTGACATCCATTGTTGGGCTCAAGCCAAGTTTAAGTGTGTAGACCCTATGATAAAGACATTATCATTGAGGGTGATAAAGCATTAACTTATGAACCATATTCTCCCTCATATTCATATTTAGTTATATGGCTATCATTCCGAGAGACAATACAGCTTGGAGGATTCTGATATTATCTCTGTGGACCCCAGCCACCAAGACACACACGCTTCATTATGTTATGATTATCTTTTTTTTACGGGTATTAGTCCACTCGGGCACAGGTCATTTTTAATGACCCACATCAAGGCCTGGGGGGCGAAAATATAATAATAATAATAATAATAATAATAATAATAATAATAATAATAATAATAATAATAATAATAATAATAATAATAATAATAATGAAATTAATAAAAATATTTAAATATAAATAACAATTACAATAAAAGAAAAGGAAAATAAAAATAGAAATTAATAATAATAATAATAATAATAATAATAATAATAATAATAATAATAATAATAATAATAATAATAATAATAATAATAATAATAATAATAATAATAATAATAATAATAATAATAATAATAATAATAATAATATCCTCCTGTAATAATAAAGAGCCATAAATAAATAAAAAATAAAAATAATAAAAATATCAATAGTGAGAAATGATATATGTATGTTGTGTTGTCAATAGTAAGAAAAACAATTGAGACCCTGCAATTGTGTGTAAATGAGGCAGAAAGTCAGATCAGCAACCTGGGACTTGGTCACAATTTTCGTGTTGCCATATGGCAGCAGGGTCTACCATTAGACAACACATTATGCGGCCAATATCTTCTCAGGCGGTAGTACCTCCCTGTTTGGTATCTGCCTGCTGCCTAATAGTGATGTAACCTATTATGCTAAGTAATGTAAAGCTTGATGGGGTAAATTATTTCGTGAATTTATTAAACAAAACAATGACATCCTTTCCCAGTCCTTATTGAGAAATGGAAGTATCAGAGCTCGATTGTTGAACAGCTTGGGTGCTTGTTTACACGTATGTGTTGAGGGAGAGAAAGGAGGGGTGGCCGGACAGCGGCACGCCATCCAGTAAGGGTGGGGGCGGACTTCGCACCCTCCTCATTGACTGTATCGAGAACTTTCGCCAGGGACTGTACGTGACCGAAATGTGACGTCACTAGGGCTCGGCCACATAAGATTTTTATTCCACATGATCGATATTTTTAGTGCCTCGGTAAATTTCTTACTCGCCATGACTCAACATTTCTAAACTCTGAAATTATCTTCCTATTGGCCTTTGCAGAGTGGTTGATAATAACCGACTCATACCAGCATATATAAGGAGCCGGGTGTTATTATCTTATACAAACCCTCTCGAGTGTAGTGTTCTGTTTCTGTTTCATTCATAATTAATATATCAGAGAATTATTTAAATGTAGTTACGTCTCATCTAGGTCTTATGCCATAATTTTATTGTTCTCGAGTGATTGTGTTGCTCTACACAAAGCATAAGTCTTATAACAACATATGAAGTTTTTACACTCGGCCATTTCATAATACAGTATAGGTACTCTCACTGATATTACGGGTTACTGAATAACAAATCATATATCTCTAGTATCAAGGTTATTACACTCGCCTTGTGAGTCACAGCTCTATAACAGTGAAGAAACACATCCCGAGTCACCGTGATCAAGGGGGTAAGACCTCTCGTACTCATTCGGTTAAATCAAAGTTTTCTGTCCCAACACATGATTGTTTACAGTGTTCCACGGTTACTTAATTACCGTATTAAAGGTGTCACGTCATTTAGCTAAATAGATTTTGAAAATACCCCTACAATGTTAATAAGTCATGTTGAAGTAAATGTTAATCTTGGTAATTATAATTGTAAAGTTAAATTATCTGGAGAATGGTTAAACTTCTTGCTTTTTGTTTTAGTTGTAATTTTCATTATATTGTTTTTATCATTTGAAAATATATATATCTTTGAGACACCTAATAAATGGTATTTTTCTGTATTTCTAAACTAGAGTGTCAGATCTCCACTTGAAACATAAACAAGAGTCCATTTACGTTTTACAGTTGTGCACTCTGTACTGATGACTTAAGCCTTGTTTTAACCTACAACAGCCCGTCAGTGTCTCAACATTGGGTTCTCTTGGTTATCAACTTTTAATATTTGGTATTTATTCAAGAGTTTCATTTGATAAGCAATTTTAATTTAGTATCTACGACAAATAAATCAATATGACGGTGAATCCTGATCGACGTTCTTATACTTACCTGCTTCTAAATGGGAATTTATTCATTAATATATTCTACCAAACGAGGAGTAAATTTATTATTGCACTGCCACCAAATGTAATAGCTCTTTTGGTATTACATCAATTGTTTTAAGTAAGTTCTGGAACTCTAAAGTGTCTGGGCTGAAGTAAACACTTTGCTGTTTTTTCTTTATTGTAAAAAAAAATAGTTTCACAGGTACTTAGTTTGGTCGAGAGTATATTGTGCTTTTTCTATCAGGTGAAGTGTCTTGCGTGCACTTATATAGGAGAACACTTAGTGAGGTGTTCAGTAGGTAGCTAGTGATAAGAGTCTCATCTCTGTGAGCGTGAGAAGAGGAGACGGCCGGCAGGCTGCTGTGCTTAGTGGCTTGACCTTGCTTGACTCCTGATGAAGTGATGGACTCACCATGTATAACATCAACAAGTACTGAGTCATTGTTGTATACCTTTAGTAAATAATTTGGTATTATACATTTGGGTGAATATCTATATAATGCAAATTTTGCTGCTACAAATTTGCTTTTAATACTGCTACATAATACTTACCTTCTGCTATTTTTTTACTGATAATCACGTCGGCCACGTACAGTCTCGTTCAAAACTCTTCGAACACTGCTGGAAACAGCTGGCCATTCAAGGTCGTTTGTTTACTTTAACGTAGTATAATATAATACAAAACAACAAAGCCAAACCATTAATTAAGCAACGGGGAACTAAGTAACCAATCACCGATAACCTTTTACATTTATTCATAATTTTCACTACGTACTATAGAAAACAAACGGCCTTAAGTTGCCAGCTGTCTCCAGCAGTGTTCGAAGAGTCTTGAACGAGACTGTACCTTTATATGCATACATTCTAAATTTAGCGGAGAGAAATAAATGTGAACATTAATATCAAAATATTTCTTACTTTAGGCAGAGCAGTATTTAATCCAGAGTATAAAATGGGAGGAGCATTTTTCGACCAGGCAATTCACAAACTCAGTGGAGCGAGAAGAAATGCATAACATTTATCTTTGATGTCGTACAACAGAGGTTAAAAACTCGAGATTGATTGTTGGTTTGGTAATTAGATGGATGGAGGTTATTCGAAAGGTTGCTTCGTTTTTCTTAGCGTTATTCCATCATTTATCTTAAGATGAGTTATAAATGACATCAACTTTAGCCAATAAAACATAACAGGTTCGTCCAAAAGCAATTTATAATGCTTATTCTGCCGACGAGCGACATTCATTATTGTTACACAGAATACAATTTTCAGACGATATAATCATTTGATTCAAGAGGTGATTGAAAGGAAAAGGTACGCATTATAAGCATAAAAGCATTACCGCGGTATTGTGTGTTTACTGAAGTCCTCGTCTAGTGTTAGATATTTATTATCCATAGCCAAAAGTAGATCCAGCAATTCCTCTCCCACCTCTTCTTATAACCTATTAACTAATAATATTTTAGCAACTTCTCTCGCTGAAAAACACTTTCCGTGGCTTTTTCTGTTTTTCGTATTTTCACAATGATATATCCAGTATTATTTTATCTCCGTTTTTTAACACAAAAAGGAGCATGGGAATGGAGGCATATCCCCCCCCCCCTCCCCTCCTTCTAGAGTACCTTTAATTTTACATCCGTTCTCTCTTGTGTTTTCTCTTCCGAAAAGACGTGACTGTTCTAGTCATTCTAATTATCGCATTATAGCTTTGACTAATCTGAAAGGCTTCGAATCTCTCCTCAATTTCCTTTTATTCGACACATTAAATCTCACGGTTATCAGTCTAACCCTCAGTATGGTTTCCGCCAAGTAAGATCCACTTAAGTATACCACTAACCTCATGGCGTCCTCTCTAAGAGATTTTCGAGAATATCGTTGAATACCTGACCTCACTAGGGGAAAGGTCACGGCAGGGTTAGCTCCAGAGGGATAATTATCAGATATGGCCAGTGATATGTGCGGTCTTGGGTATGAGAGTTTGTTGACCAAACTGGAGTGGTCCACTGAAGAATTGGCGAGGGCCAAGTTAGAAATTGAGAGGGCCACGTTGGAGAACCTGAAATTAAGGAAAGAGCTGGAGAAGTTAAAAAGAGAGGCTGGACAAGTAAAGCCAGTGTCTGACGAAAAATCAAACGAGTGGAAAGTCGTGAGTAGTGGGAGGACCAAACTGGTGGTGAAGAAGCACACGAAGGATACGACAACAACGACAACAACAGCTAAGTGTACCAACCCGTTCAGTCCCTTGATAGACGAATTGGACGTTAGTACAGTCAGGGGCAGGGATGACAAGGAAGGTATAAAAACTTTAATTGTTCGTGACTCACAGGTAAGGTACATGGACAGGGCCTTTTGTGGTAAAAACAAAAATAGGATGAGGGTGTGTTTGCCAGGGGCTGGGGTGGGGGATATAATTGACAGGATGGACAATATCTTGTCTGGTAATGGGAACAAACCCATTATCTGCCTCAGTGCAGGAGGCAATGATATTGGCCGGTGTAGGAGCGAGGAGCTTCTCGATAAGTTCAAGGCAGCCATAGTTCGTATTAGGACTAAGGGAGGGATCCCTATCATATGCGGTGTCCTGCCTAGAAGGAGAGTTGGCAGTGAATGGTTGTCAAGGGCAGTTGGTGTTAACGACCGTCTTGACAGATATTGCAAGTCAATATCAGTCCCATTCATTGACAACTGGGACAACTTCTATGGCAGAAGGGACCTTTATGCTAGGGATGGGGTGCACCTGTCTAGGGATGGAGTAGCAACCCTGGCTGGGGCTCTAGAGGGGGCAGTTCAAAAGATATCGAAGTCTTTAAACTGCTAAGAGAACATAGGGGCACGGGGGTGGAGGAGACTGCAGTGGGAGCGGGTAAACAAGGCGGAAGATTACAGGGAAATAGTGTTAGGAATGATGACAAAACTAAATTAGACAGGGAGTTTAAAACTAAACGCGGTAAGGGAAGGACTCAGAACACGACTAACTTAAATGTATACTACGCGAACAGTAGAAGTATGAGAAACAAAATGGATGATATTAAGGCCTTGGTATGTACCGAAGAAATCGATATAATTGCATTCACTGAAACATGGATCAACCTAGACACACGTGATTTACCAGTCGAATACCAAATTGCGGGTTACAAACTGTCCATACCGATAGGCAGACCAGGAAAGGAGGCGGAGTAGCAATCTATGTTAGGGATAATCTGAAGTGTGAAATAAATAAGGAAATAAAAACTGAGAGGAATACAGAAACAATTTGGATAGAATTAAGGGACGGTCGGGAAAAATTAATCACAGGGGTAATATATAGACCCCCCAATCTTGATAGGGTCAATGAGCGACTTATCTGGGATGAAATGCGCAGGGCTTCCATACACAACAAAGTCTGTATAGTAGGCGACTTTAACCTTGGCCAAATAGATTGGACTGTCCTTACGGGTAACTCAGAATCAGAGGATTTTCTCGAGACGATCCAGGACTGTTTCCTAAGTCAACATATAACCGAACCCACACGGGGTAATAATATACTGGATTTAGTTCTGACGAACAGAGAAAACCTCATTAGCAATGTCGAGGTAGGGAACGAACTTGCAAACAGCGATCACAAAGAAATTCGATTCCAGCTAGATTTTCAGGGCAGACGTAAGGAAAATCACCAGCACCAGATTTCAGAAGGGCAAACTTTGACAGTTTAAAGAGGCAGCTGAGAGAGAGGGTGTCGCGCTTGGCCCTGAACCTGACAGATGACACTGACCTGATAACGAGATCTGAGATTGCCGAGTTCCACGACAATTTAAATAGTGAGTTACTTAATGCACAAAGGCAGAACATACCATACAAAAAACTCAGATCAGACAACAATGACCCTAAATGGAGATAAATAATTATTTAAAGAACATCATTGGCCAAAGGAAGGCTATAGGTAGAAGGATAAATCGTGGCGAAATTCACCTCCGGGACTATTATAGGGTATTGGCGAGTAGAGTTAAAACCGAGATAAGGAAAGCAAAGAGGAATAATGAGGTAAGGATAGCAAGGGAGGCGAAGACAAACCCAAAGGATTCTACCAAATGTATCAATGAGCAATAATTTGAATAAATAGTTTTTCAACAGTTTTCACTAATCAAAAATCTAAAACATGATACCTGTGCACTCTAATTATTCCAGAGGATAGTGAAGAAAACAAATTATGGGAGATAGTAGTGACTAGTAACGATGTTAGTAAGCAAATAGACAAATTAAAGCCTAATAAGTCACCTGGTCCTGATGAGATATTTGCCAGAGTATTAAAGGAATGTAAGGAAGAGCTTAGTATGCCCTTAGCAAAGTTGTTTAACATGTCATTAAAAACAGGTGTAGTACCAGAATCCTGGAGGATAGCGAATGTAATACCGATTTTCAAGAAGGGGGATAGATCACTATCCTCTAACTACTGCCCAACTGGGGCTCTGAAGCATTAGTAGGTACCATTGGAAGTAATTATTTCAAATCAGAATAAATCACCTGGAGAAGCAATCGATTGACTCAGTCAGATTCCAGCATGGCTTGGCCAAGCGGACGTTCTTGCCTTCAACTAATTCCATTAACATTCTTTTTCATCAGTTTTCGAATCAGTGACGAGGGGCAATAATTATGATGTGGTATATTCCCGGATTCTTAGCAAGCCTTCGACAGAGTCCTTCACGAAAACGCCACTTTAGAAAGGTAGAAGCTCATGGCATCAAAGGTGTCATCCTTAAATGGATTAGGGCGTGGTTACAGGACAGGAAACAGCGAGTGAGCATTAACGGCACTAAGTCCCATTGAAGCAACGTCACAAGTGGAGTTCCCCAAGGCTCAGTACTTGGACCATTATTATTTATTATATACATAAACGACATAGATATCGGCATAGACAGCAACATAAGTAAATTTGCTGATGACACTAAAATAGGACTTGTTATCAAATCTGACGAGGACTCGGCAAAACTACAGGAAGATCTAAACAAATTTTTCGAATGGTCTGAAAAATGGCAGATGAAATTCAACGTCGACAAATGTAAAGTACTCAGTATAGGAGATGTAAACAGGGAAACCAGATACCAGATGAAACAAATGATATAGAGAAACCCACTGCGAGAGATTTAGGAGTAATGATAAGTAGGAACCTTAAGCCAAGTAAACAATGTATTGCTCGTAGCGCTAATAAAGTACTTGGGTTCATACAAAGGGAGTGTTAGTTACAAGACTAGCGAGGTCATCCTAAAATCAGGTCTTGCCTTTTGGGGAGACCACACCTGATTATGGAGTTCAGCCCTTGGTCACCGTATTACAGAATGGATATAGAATCCTTGGAAAGAATTCAGAGGAGAATGACAAGACTAATCCCGGGCATTAGGAACCTTGAGTATAGAGACAGGTTAAAGCATCTTAATTTGCACTCCTCGAGAGACGTAGAGCGAGGGGCGACCTGATAGAGGTGTATAAGTGGAAGACAGGGCTAAACAAAGGGGACATTACAAAGGTACTCAAATTATCCAACCAGGAGCGAACTCGTAACAATGGTTTTAAATTGGACAAATTTAGATTTAGGCGTGAAATAGGTAAACACTGGTTTGGAAACAGAGTGGTGGATGAATGGAACAAGTTACCAAATATCATCATTAACTCGAATACGCTGAATTGCTTCAAACATAGGTTGGATGCTCATATGAGCAATAGGGGTTGGGTGTAAACGGGACTGCCCAGTATGGGCCAATAGGCCCGCTGCAGTTTCCTCCATTCTTATGTTCTTATGTTCTTATGCCCTATCCCAGCCACAGGAGAACACACCTAAGTCCTACGTTTCCTATCTCTTGCACAAAGAGTCTAATCTAAGAACCTCACCTAATGTCTACATTATTAATATAATGAGCACAACAGGGAGGAAAGGTTATCCTGTAGGCAATTGTACATAGTTACAATTCTCTCTCTCTCTCTCTCTCTCTCTCTCTGTGCCCTATTGGACATAGGAACATTAATAGTAGCAGACAAGTCAGAGGAAGAGAGACCAGTTCTGATCACTGTGGATTTACAACGTGAACTGGATGATGTAAGGAGGGAGAGAGATGTTCCTCTCACTGAGAAAAAAAAAAGGATGGGAGAAGGAGAGGATTTATTTGCAAGACCAAAGAGAAAATACTTTTATCAAGGCTACTGCTGCGACTAATGATGTTTTTAGTAGTTTTTTTCTCTTCCCAAGTGATTTTGTTCTCAACTGGTGTCCCTGTAATATACTGGTCTGAGGAGGATATCAGTCGAGTACTGACCTTTCGCAGCTTAAGCCCGAAAGCTTATCACTACTTGCCTGATAGAAGTCAATTTCGTTTCCCATCTATCAGTACACTGCATCGTTGGATTCTCAGCTCAATGGGGAACCAGGTGTGTTGCATGCACTTCTGCAACTGTTGTACCATAAATGTGAGTCTATGGATGACTGTAAACGTCTACGTGTTTAATCTTTTGATGAAACAAGTGTCAGTGAAGGTAACACTTGTCTTGTGAGGTCATAATTCCTGTCACATCACTCACACCTGGAGGCAAAGGCAGCACCTGTGATCACCTGCTCTAACTGCCTCCCCCCCCCACCACCCATAATCAGATAATCTGTTGTCAGTGGCTGTAACACTTATCATATGAAGTCATAACTCCTGTCACCTCATGTCTACATTATTAGTATAATGGACAAACAGGGAGGAAAAGAACTCCTGTAGGCAACTGTATATATAGTCATCATTACCCTATCTTAAGCTGCAATTATTTAAATACAAGACTATAACTGAAATACATTGTTTTTCTTTTAACCTTTCCTTCTGTGTATCACCCACCACACTGACTGGTGTCCTTAGCTAAAGTTATATGCAAGATTAAACTCTCTATTAGTATTATTTTCTATGTGAGATACTGAGATAACAAAGTACAATATATAGAACCATAAAATGTTCTGTTTATAAGAGGTGAGAGGTAGGCGAGGAAGTCTGCCTGCTGACGTCAGCAAAGCTCCACCCACCTTGGACTAGGCTAGCCTAGTCTAACCTGACCTAACCTAACCTAACCTAACCTTGTGTAAAACAAGTCTAGCCTAGCCTAGCCTAGCCTAGCCTAGCCTAACCTGACCTTATCTAACCAAAACTAACCTAACCTTGATCTGATCTGATCTGATCTAATATAGTGATTAGTTTTAATCAGATTGTTATACGTCTTTTTGATCAGTCTAAGTTTTTTTCATCTTACTCTTCATTTTTTCTCTGTTGTTCATCTTAGTTATATTGTTTTCTTT
>NW_024726824.1:0-10190 GCF_018991925.1 Homarus americanus | reverse complement strand
AAAATCAAATGATCTAAATTAAACTAAACGTATCCAAATTAAACTTATTAGCTAACAAATCATTCTAAAACACGATATATGCAAATAAAAAGTTCTAAATTCAACTTAACTTATCGTAATATAACTATTATAACTAAACCATTTTAATTAAACCTAACCAAAACACCTCAAGTGCCACAAACAGAAGGAAAAAACACCTTTAATATTATCGTGTAAGAGGCCCCTGTAACCCACTAACTCCAGGTAATGCATCTATATCAATATACCTGCGTCGGAAGCTCTATACGTGACTATGATCGTTACCCACTGCTGGAGAACAGTTGTACTTCTATAATTACCCCTGGAGAAACAATGCACCAATTTACAATTTATTTATTTTATTTTTAATTTATTTTTTATTCTTGGTCCATACTGTAAACACCGCCCGCTTGTGAGTCCCGTCAGCCATTTTGTTCTAACTTTCGGGGATTCTAAAATAAACTATAAATAAATAAATAAATAAAACAAGCATCTTTTGTTTTTCTAACCCATGAGCTGTGAGTCTTCACTATATACTTCAACATTACTGTAAACTAAGGCTAGAGAGGGTGTGTACAGTACTAGTGGAGCCAAGACGAGAAGGTATTTCAAATCCCTAAAGGGTTTTACAAGTGGAGTGTCTTACAAGTGGAGGGTCTTACAGGTGGAGGGTCTTACAAGTGGAGGATCTTACAGGTGGAGGGTCTTACAAGTGGAGGGTCTTACAGGTGGAGGATTTTAATAAGGATAAATACAGAAGTCTTACAGTTGAATCAGCCAAGTCGAGGAAAACTCTTAAGAGTCATGTAACTTCTACCTGATGTTACCTGTAATCAAGCTAAGGTATATGTAAGAAGAATATTATCTCGTTACTATCCATTCCTCTTCCACTATCCTGCGAGGTGGTGTATTAATAAGCACAGATACTCATGATAAAGAAGGAATAATGAGAAAGACGCAAGATACCTATAAAATGCGACAGAATATACCCACACATCCGTAATCCTAACCCATCCCAACCCAACCCAACCCTATCCTACCCCCAGCTTCACCACAGTACACCAAGTCATTCTTGGTATCAGAGTGACGCATAAACACCCTGTATCGCCTAAGACACATTTGAATCGGATGGTTCGTTGACGGTTTTATTTCTTCGGTATAAACCAGAGAAGCAATTAGTTCGTGGGAACAGTGAGTCAAAATACTTCACATCAGCTTCGTTTACGACCTCCAGCTGATATTTACTTCTGTTGTCTATATCAATCACATTTTATAATGAAAACAAAAATATGGTTAGTTACTTAAAAATGAAAATAGATCATACTTAGATACTTAGGAGTGGGGAAAAAAGATACTTAAGATACTTAAAAATGAAAACACTCTTTGATACTTAAATTAGGACAAAATAAACGGACATAAAGATTTAACTATGAGCGGTGGATATTACGACATGTACCGGCTATCAATACAGAGGCGTTATTTAGCCGTGAAGTTCTCTCAGAAACCCAACAAGACAATATGTGGTCACATAAAAATTTCAGGTCAATTTTTAACACCATCCGTCATTTTAAACCTTGGCACCTGTAGATTAAGAAAATATATGGTTGTATGTATATTATGTATGCTGGATTATATATTATGTATGTGCTCCATTTATGTATTATTTATTCAGCCTAGCTAGCAGTGTGTGGCAATGTTATTACCATATCCCACATGCTTAATTAATGTGCCTGGCGACGTATGGAAGCTGCTAATGTCTCACTTGCCATACGTCGTCTATAGCAGTTGACCAGGAGCCTAGCTGAGGAGTGCTACCCCCCCCTCTGTGTACATACTCTTATCCAGTAAACCGAACCTACAAAACTATACAGGTGTTTGTGTTCTCTCCTGTATATAGAACTTATTACCCAGAACACCTAACAATGGTGATATTTTTTCTGATGGGATAAAGGTCGTATTTGTCCAGAGAAGTAAGAGAGGAAAAAAATCACTTGAGAGGCATGACGCACAGAGTGTCTAAGGTGATAAAAGATCATATACTACCATTTGGGTTTTCAAATTAAGTTCATTACATAAAATATCAAACTCATAAAGATTACAAAAGAACAGAACACCATGAGCTCTCTACAGCTATTGTCAGCCGTCAATATGCTGATGTACAGAAGCTACACAATGTTATTGGTGACTGTAATCCCAGGAAAACGATGCTCTTTTAAACTTGGTAACTGGAGCTGTAATGCCAGAAAATGCCAAATATAACAATCTATGTGCATATGAAGTTGGAAGACAAAATTATGAAAATTTTGTCAAGGAACGTATTGTTGGTCCATTGAGCATCTGGGAAAAGATGTCCAAGGTTAATCTTCTGTCGTGGACAGCAGCAAATAAGATCAAAACCATCAAATTGCCATCACAAGTTATAGAACTAAGTAGATGATACAGTATATGCATCACAGAAGGGCAGCACTGTACATATCAAGTCACCAGACACTGATGTTTTTGGCATATTAAAGCAGCCTCAACTTGGAGAAAATGCAAGTACTGTATGATAACAGGAACTGGTGAGCGACGACACATTGGGCAGAGAGCCTTACAGGTTTCCATGCCTTCACAGGATCTGACTGCATTGGAAAATTTGTTGGCAAAGGAAAGAAAGCATGTTGGAGCACTTTGATGAAATCTAACACAAAAGTCCTAGATGCATTCAAGATGCTGAGTAGACCAAATGCCTCCAGCAGACATGTATATTGGTCTAGAGGAATTTGTATTTAAGCTCTACTGTCCACGAATGACTTTCACTAAACTGCCAAAACTTAGATGGCATCTCTTCAAGATAACGCAGGCAGAAGCTGGAGAACTACCAGCGACTGCAGCAACTCTAAAGTATCATATATTGAGAGGAAGGTATCAAGCTCTTCTGTGGTCTTGTGATGCAGACAGTGAAATGCTTTCACAATTAGAGCATGGCTGGAAGATTGACAATGACTGTTTCATACTAGTAATATCAGACCAACCACCAGCTCCAGAAGCAATCACAGAACTTGTTAAATGTGGATGTGGTGTCAGGAAATGTGGATCATTGTCATGTTCATACAGAAAGAATCAGAAAGAATAGCATGACATGCACCGAGATGTGTAACTGTCAAGCAGATGATGAGAAATGCCTAAACAAGGTGAAGGAATCTGTTGTACACAGAAGACTCTGATGACGAGGACTGAAGCAATGTCGTAAATAATAACTTGTGACTTGTATACACATGATGTATAACACTACAAACTCTTAATAAATATAAAACGGTGGTTCTAAGCTTTTCAGATAATGGCAATAAGTATTTGTTTAATTTCCAGTATTTGTCTTTAGCAATTAATTTTACTTACTGCAATCTCTTCTTTGCCAGAGACAGGATTGCATATATGAGCAGCCATGTTTGTAACACACTTAAGATATTATAACAGCATTCATAATATATTATGTTAAATTGTAATCATATAATACTACATGTTCATAGGTTATTAGTCATGTTTTAAGTTACTTAGGACTTAATGGTAATACGTCTGTGGTTCATTACGCCGCTCATTGATAAAACTTCTTTAATGGCATAAAACTTATAATAAACCGTTCAGAAAAAATTACACCACAGTTCCTTAACATAGTTTATAAGGATTATTACGATGTATGGTGTCAAAAATTA
Organism: Homarus americanus; assembly: GCF_018991925.1. Taxonomy (NCBI): domain Eukaryota; kingdom Metazoa; phylum Arthropoda; class Malacostraca; order Decapoda; family Nephropidae; genus Homarus; species Homarus americanus. The sequence goes on along the minus strand of NW_024726824.1, from coordinate 6,480 downwards.
ACATGAAATTTTTACGAGATTACTTAAGCTCCTACACTAAAACCTGCCGACCTAACCTAACCTTTTTTACCCACCTCCACCTACTTACCTAACCTGACATAATCTAACCTAACCTGATATAATCTAACCTAACCTGACATAATCTAACCTAACCTGACGTAATCTAACCTAACTTGACGTAATCTAACCTAACCTGACATAATCTAACCTAACCTGACATAATCTAACCTAACCTGACATAATCTAACCTAACCTGACATAATCTAACCTAACCTGACATAATCTAACCTAACCTGATGTAATCTAACCTAACCTGACATAATCGAACATAACCTGACATAATCGAACCTAACCTGACATAATCTAACCTAACCTGACGTAATCTAACCTAACCTGACGTAATCTAACCTAACCTGACGTAATCTAACCTAACCTGACATAATCGAACCTAACCTGACATAATCGAACCTAACCTCCCCGTCTGACATAAGCTAACCTAATCAAACCTAACTTTCCCACCTACCGACCGTACCCTATCCACTTATTACCTACCTAACCTAACTTAGCCCAACCTGACGTAATCTAACCTAACCTATTGAAACTTAACTTAACCACCTACCTCATCTAACACCACTTTGTAATCTCTTTGCGCTACGGCTCACAGGATGAGTATGGGGGGCACAATAAACTAGCCTCTAAGTGGCAAAATTAACAAAACTAACCTAACCTAACCCAACCTGACTTAACCTAACCTGATCTGATCTATCCAACTTAAACATCTTAGAATATATAATAAAGCCGCTAGGTTAATTTAGGTTAAATATGGTTGATTCATATTTCGTTTTGACAGAAATTCCCAGCAAAATAACGTATCTATATTGAGAACCACCGCCATGTTGGTTCCACGTTAACAAGACAGGGATACACTACAGAATAACCCGCGTTCGTTTAACCTCAATTACTACAGTTTACTTTATAATCTTACATCACAATCTTCACTACATCTCACTTCACAATCTTCACTACATCTCACTTCACAATCTTCACTACATCTCACTCCACAATCTTCACTACATCTCACTTCACAATCTTCACTACATCTCACTTCACAATCTTCACTACATCTCACTTCACAATCTTCACTACATCTCACTTCACAATCTTCACTACATCTCACTTCACAATCTTTACCACATCTTACTTCACAATCTTTACCACTTCTTACTTCACAATCTTCACTACATCTCACTTCACAATCTTCACTACATCTCACTTCACAATCTTCACCACATCTCACTCACAATCTTCACTACATCTCACTTCACAATCTTCACTACATCACACTTCACAATCTTCACTACATCTCACTTCACAATCTTTACTACATCTCACTTCACAATCTTCACTACATCTCACTTCACAATCTTTTCACTTCACATCTCACTTCACTTCACAATCTTCACTACATCTCACTTCACAATCTTCACTACATCTCACTTCACAATCTTCACTACATCTCACTTCACAATCTTCACTACATCTCACTTCACAATCTTCACTACATCTCACTTCACAATCTTCACTACATCTCACTTCACAATCTTCACTACATCTCACTTCACAATCTTCACTACATCTCACTTCACAATCTTCACTACATCTCACTTCACAATCTTCACTACATCTCACTTCACAATCTTCACTACAATCTCACTTCACAATCTTCACTACACTCACTTCACAATCTTCACACATCTACTTCACAACCTTCACTACATCTCACTTCACAATTTTCACTACATCTCACTTCACAATCTTCACTCATCTCACTTCACATCTTCACTTCACAATCTTCACTACATCTCACTTCACAATCTTCACTACATCTCACTTCACAATCTTCACTACATCTCACTTCACAATCTTCACTACATCTCACTTCACAATCTTCACTACATCTCACTTCACAATCTTCACTACACCTCACTTCACAATCTTCACTACATCTCACTTCACAATCTTCACTAACACCATCCTTCATCACTACATATAACAACATCCATCATCACTACTTATAACACCATCCATCATCATCACTACATATAACACTATCCATCATCACTACATATAACACGATCCATCATCACTACATATAACACCATCCACCATCACTACATATAGAACCATCCATCACGACATATAACACCATCCAACATCACTACATATAACACCAACCATCATCACTACATATAACATCATCCATCATCACTACATATAATTCCATCCATCATCACTACATATGACACCATCAAGCATCACTACATATAACACCACCCATCATCACTACATATAACATCATGCATCATCACTACATATAACACCATCCATCATCACTACATATAAAACCAACCTATCATCACTACATATAATATCATCCATCATCACTACATATAACACCATCCAACATCACTACATATAACACCACCCATGATCACTACATATAACATCATCCATCATCACTACATATAACTCTATCCATCATCACTACATATAACACCATCCAGCATCACTACATATAACACCAACCATCATCACTACATATAACATCATGCATCATCACTACATATAACACCATCCATCATCACTACATATAAAACCATCCTATCATCACTACATATAACATCATCCATCATCACTACATATAACACCATCCATCACTACATATAGAACCATCCTATCATCAATACATATAATATCATCCATCATCACTACATATAACACCATCCAACATCACTACATATAACTCCACCCATCATCACTACATATAACATCATCCATCATCACTACATATAACTCTATCCATCATCACTACATATAACACCATCCAGCATCACTACATATAACACCAACCATCATCACTACATATAACATCATGCATCATCAATATATATATATATAACACCATCCATCATCACTACATATATTACCCTCTTATCATCACTACATATAACACCATCCATCATTATTACAATATAACGCCATCCTTCATCACTACATATAACACCATCCATCATCACTACATATTATAACACCATCCATCATCTTTACAAACACCATCCCTCTTTACTATAGTGATAAACAGAGCTTCATTTTGTTGTCAATTTCTTTAAATTCCAACCTTATTAAACCATAATTCTTTCTGTATGGTCAAATTTTGATTTGACCTCAGTGAGAGAGCTGTTAGTGTCAGTAAGTCACAATGGTGTTCCGACGCACTGTAACAAAAGTTTCAAAGGTTGAGGTGAAGCCTTGCCAGGTGAAGGAGAAGGGCCCCCGATCTAACAAACTGCAGACCACAAAGCACACTAAACCTCAAAACAACAAGAAGAAGGAAACTACCACTTTCTGCCATGTACAAAAGGACCAGTACCTGCCATGGGGAGACTACATCTTCACTGGGAAAAAGACAAAGAACAACAAGAAGCGTTGACCCAACATTTCTGATATTTAAAAATAATAAAAAACATATTAATTGATTTTGTTTGTATTATTTATGCTTTTATTATTTTCAACTGTAAACGTACTGTTTTGGGAATATATTTTGAGTTACATAATATTTAGGTACAGCAGTTTATTTCACTGTATCTCCTTGTGTGAGTGTGTGGGTAGTGTGTGGTTAGTGTGTGGGTACTATGGGTGTGTGGGCATCATGGAGAACTAGTCATGGCTAACTGTGACCCTATATACGGGTTACATCGGCCTTAACGCCCTTGTCTCAGCGCTATCTCATATATCCAAATTTCACATATTTGAAAGTATTAGATAACCAAAATATATGGCAAATATTTAGTTAAAAATACAAATAATAAAACAAAATCGAAAACAGAAAGAAAAAACAATACCCGTGAAAGTGGAAATAAGGAGGAGGCAGAGCAGACGATACACAGGAAGGCAGTAATCATCATCCCCGTGTGAACCAGCCAGAGAAGAACTCCTTCGCCTCACCGTCCACCCGCGTACGATCAGCTGAGTGAAGTTGCCTCGTGTTGCAGTAAACTTTATCTGTAAAAGGACAATTTACTTTTACTTTTATTGTTTATCTTACTGTTTATAACTGTTTATTTTCTCTTACATAATGTACACTAAGTATGGGAGTGTACAGTAAGTTATACCGGATGGCAACAAATTCACATTCGTCTTGCAAATATTATAACATTACCCTAACAACAGTATTGTATAACAACACGAGCTAAAGTGATGTGTAAAAAGGTCGGTTGCAAAAAGAAATATTATTCTTTTAAGTCTTTTTCAGTTTGTTCAGTGTTAACAACATTATAGGTCATATTTCATGCAGTATGCATATACAATGTTTGCTGAAGGTTTAATACCTTTCTGTTTACTGATGATGTAAAACCCTCGTTAAAATACTTTAGAGTCGTTTACAAAATATTTGGTGCGTTTTCCGGAGCATTGTATGTTTTTACAGCATGCGAGGCGGTAGGTATGTGGAGTTTTAAGATCACTTCACGCTATAGCTCAGTTGGCCACGGATTAGCGAATTACGAACTGAAAATGTTTGGATCGTCATATGTTTCGTGTAAGCTGTGTCGGACATTTTGTGCTACATTAAAGTCCAGTGATCTGTGGCAGCTGTCGGGCTCCTGCCTGACCACCCTTTGCCTAAGAAGAGTGATTGTCTGAAGGTGTTCGAGTAGTTACTCAATTGTGAAAAAGTGATAGTGAGTCCCATAGACATGGCTGCCAGTTAGGGACAGTGTGGATACGGCACACTACATAGCATGTCTTCGGAAAGTAAAGGAGGCCGTGTAGCCAAGACTGCACTCAACCGCCTTCATTTCCCCAATTACAGCTAGGTGGACTGAGAGCACCTCGGGATTATCATATCTATAATGCCAGACGGTAACACCATCCCCTTGACACCTCGGAGACTATACAGTACTGTGTTCGGGGCGTGTTTGTGGGTCTCTACTGCCGCCTCCCTATCGTTGAGTTGCTCCCCACTTACCGTAACCAGTCGAGGTCACTGTGGGAAGCCATGTACGGTACAGTACAGTACAGAGTCACGCCCCCCCTCAACAACGTCCGCACCTCGCCTGCTGAATACAGTATTTGCAAATGTGACCATAAACCCCAACAATTGTAGCAAATTACAAGTCCCGGGATTTGCCCCTGGTATTAACGCAGTGACAAGCGTCCCATTCCTGGTAAGTAGCAGGTGGCCGGAGGTAGTGCAATCCTCTCCCAGACTACACGGAGATGAGAGAGAGCTGGCTGACCATCATGGTAAGGACGCGTCACTATTTGGACCCCAGGGAGGCCATTATCGTAAGTTAAGTGAAAGGCATTTGGAATACTGGACGACTAGATGCTATATGAATTTCTTTACCCTAGTTTTCCCACCGATAATAATGAGTACAAGGGAGGTAGTCTCATCGGCGTTCATCAACACCATAGCCGTCTCAGTTACCTATTGCTCGTACAAGGTTTTGGAATGAAATAGTTTTACTAATATCAGGAACTTTCAAACTACTACAGGAAATAATATATATATATATATATATATATATATATATATATATATATCTTGATAAAATCACACGGGTAAATGGAAACAACGGAGTACCTTAGCTTTCGTCTTTATTCAAGACATCTTCAGAGGCAACTAGATTACATGGACAGAGAGAGGCTTAAATATACAGGGTGACCTAAAAACATGAGGTCAGGTCATAATGATGACATCCACTAATCCCCACACCAACACAACCATAGAGGAGCTTAAGAGAAGGGTGGTGACGTGACTAGACAGGTCAGGTCAGAAAAAAGGGACCCACAAAATAACTGTCATACATCAAGATCAAAGGTTTTCAAAGCATTTTTAACCTTGGGCCACTGACAAATAAATTTATGTAACATATTATCAGTTTTAAACTGACCATCACTAAGGTTTATTGATTTTAATTCCTTAATCAAACTAGCTTCAACCAGAAGTCTTTCTGTGACACAAGATGATTTGAATACTTCTAAGCTTTTTTCCCAAGCAATGGGTGATTATTATTCCTAACATGAACGAACAAGGCACTGCTTTCAGATGCAGTTCTGATATTATACTTATGTTGTTTGATTCTGAGCTGCAGTGTTTTTCCTGTCTGACCTACATAATTACAATTACATTTGCTACATGGAATACAATAAACACTTCCATTTACATTCAAACTTGGGCTATTCCTTATTAACATATTGGTAATGGTTGAGTCATACTTGAAAACAACATTAATATTTAGAAGCTTGAGGGACCGAACTAATGGAAGTGTTTATTGTATTCCATGTAGCAAATGTAATTGTAATTATGTAGGTCAGACAGGAAAAACACTGCAGCTCAGAATCAAACAACATAAGTATAATATCAGAACTGCATCTGAAAGCAGTGCCTTGTTCGTTCATGTTAGGAATAATAATCAC
>NW_024726823.1:0-8269 GCF_018991925.1 Homarus americanus | reverse complement strand
TGTGTGTGTGTGTGAGTGTATACAGGTAAATAAATAGATACATAAGAGATAGATAAATGGGAATATGAAGGAGAAAGAGACATAGATCATAAATTAACATAAGTATCTCACAAGGTCCTGTTAAGACGAGTCATTTTCTAATCCGGAAATTGGTTATAAGGTTTAAGGCATGCAAGTACAATAAAGTATCAGTGCAATTTTGACGCCGTCTTGCCCGCCCTGGTGAACCACACGAGTCACTTACAAAATATAAAAAATGCAACATACTGTTTTAATTCTCATATCAAATTTCCTGTGATAAACTACAATAAACAAAAAGGAAGTCGAAGTTTTATCATTCTAAAATATACACAATAAACATTAAAATTATTCGTTATTCTCTACAAGTAATTAATTTGGAAGTCGACGGTTCATCATCAGTGACGTTAAGGAAGTCGATGTTTTCTCACCAAACGACCACTGTTATTGTTGTTAGCTCAGCTGGCGACGACTGCCCGAGATGGCTGGCCCTACAAGCATACCTACTCCCCCTTGACTCCTGATTTACAACATCCTCTCGTTATATAACTCGCCTTCCCTCCATGACGTGACGGTTTTCCCTCCCGCCAAAAAATAGTGTTGGCTTTCCGTCCCCGCCAAATATTGTCTCGCATCGTGACAATTCCCCGTAACGCTTCTATAAAAAAAAAAAAGTTTATATTTCCCGACTTCTCAAGATTGGTGGGTATTTTGTCTCACTACCGGTGTATATAATGACATGATGGGGCATACTGTGCGTTAGAGGCAGAACGTGTGAGATGATAAACCAGTTCACAGAAAGTGTTCTAAAAAATCGTATATTCCTCGAGTTTTCATGATTACTGTGTATGGTGTCACTACCGGTGGCAGTAATGAAGAGAAAGACTGGTAATATAACTAGGGAGGGCGGGAGAAGGTGGGCGGGAGAGCGAGAGAGACGACAGTTCTCAGGATATCAATGTTTCAATGCCAAATAAGCTCTCTCTCTCTCTCTCTCTCTCTCTCTCTCTCTCTCTCTCTCTCTCTCTCTCTATGATAATAAATAAATAAATTAAATCACTTCATGCGACATTGTGAATTTCGTGGCGGACACTAAGCCTCAAGGGAGATAAAGCTTCATGAGACACTTTAAGCTTCATGAGACATTAAGCTTCATGGAAAGATACTTAAAACTTTATAGGATTGGTATACAATTTAAGCTTTATGGGACAGTAAACGTCATATGACACTAAGCTTCATGAGACGCTTTAAGCTTCATGAGATGCTTTAACCTTTATGGTACACTGAGCTTCATGAAAATACCTGACTGGGGGGAACGACTGGCCCTTACGACATGTTGTAGCGCTAAATGGCAGCAGTGTGTGTATGTGAGTGTGTGTGTGTGTGTGAAGGAGAGAGAGAGAGAGAGAGAGAGAGAGAGAGAGAGGAGAGATGGATTACTTATGGGTAAAGGTGTCCACTTAGTTACCAGCAGTGAAAGAAAGATGAACTCATTCCGATGAATTCTTTTAAGTCCCACAATGCACCGAGGTAAACAAGGTGACGTCACTCATCCCACAATACGCCGAGGTAAAGGTGACGTCATCTCCCACAATGCACAGAGGTAAACAAGATGACGTCACTCATCCCACAATACGCCGAGGTAAAGGTGACGTCATCTCCCACAATGCACAGAGGTAAACAAGATGACGTCACTCTTCCTACAATACGCCGAGGTAAAGGTGACGTCATCTCCCACAATGCACAGAGGTAAACAAGATGACGTCACTCTTCCTACAATACGCCGAGGTAAAGGTGACGTCATCTCCCACAATGAACAGAGGTAAACAAGGTGACGTCACTCATCCCACAATACGCCGAGATAAAGGTGACGTCATCTCCCACAATGCACCGAGGTAAACAAGGTGACGTCACTCTTCCCACAATACGCCGAGGTAAAGGTGACGTCATCTACCTATTTACCGCGGTAAACACAATGGCGTCAAATCAAACTTTAAGTTCAATATTTCCTTCAAACAAAATAAATTACACTTCATATAAACATAGATAAAATATTATCTAAAACACAGGGTATGTGAGTCAGCCTCGGCAAGTTAATATGTACTGTATACTGCTTCTTAAACTAGCCTTCAGCCAAATTTAACTAGCCGTCGCGGTGGAGCTCTGCATTACCTTGGTTTATTAAATGTTGGGTGTTTAACGCTACTGGGTTCATGGTTTAAGTATCATCCTCACCTGGTCAAAGTTAAACCCTCGTCCATACATAATTAGTAGTTAAAATACCTACAGCAAAAACATCAACAAAGGTTCCAGTAGTTTGCGCGGGAACTATGAGACTTCGCGCGCTTTTGCCCTCAGTTAAATCAGCTTGTATGTACAATTTCTTTTATCTCCGACAACTTAACATCACGACTTCCAGCGAGACGACCATTGCTTTTTAAAGATCTTGTTTGTTCAGGAACTGGAAGATCCAGGAAGTCCGCCTCAGGAGAAGGAAAGTCAACAACGTCACGATGGAAGATGATTGGGTTACCCGCTAAACTCCCCGGCCACTGGGAATCTCAGACCCGCCAAACTCCCGCCCACGCCAGAAGATCTCAGACCCGCCATACTCCAGCCCGCCAGAATCTCAGACCCGCCATACTCCAGCCCACGCCAGAATCTCAGACCCGCCAAACTCCAGCCCGCCAGAAGATCTCAGACCCGCAAACTCCCGCCCAAATCTCCAGACCCGCCAAACTCCCGCCCACGCCAGAGAATCTCAGACCCGCCATGCTCCAGCCCACGCCGAAGATCTCAGACCCGCCATACTCCAGCCCACGCCAGGGAATCTCAGACCCGCCATACTCCCGCCCACGCCAGGGAATCTCAGACCCGCCAAACTCCCGCCCACGCCAGGGAATCTTTGATCTATCCCCGGGAAGTTAAGGAAGAGAACATTTTAACACGTGCGTAGTAAGTGTGAGCTGAAGATCGGGTCACCCCACCACGCTGCCGTAACAGGGAAATAATGAATATCCTAACAGCGAGATTGTCCTTATCAAAAGTACAAAATGAAGTAAAATATAAATAAACAAAAATAGTAAAGCAGATTAGATATAAAAACATAACTACACCACTATCACTTCACAGCGCTGAATACTAATTATAGAACATGACAGGAAGGCGGTACACAAGCGTCCTCATCTATATCTAGTCAGTTACCAACACCTAACGACTACTCCACATTATCATTCACAAAACCCTGTGCCATCGACATTTTCCGAAATTATCGCCAACTCGTAAGCTTCCTCAAAATACGCCAAATTGACTCCAACTCCATATACCCCGCCAAGCCAAATTATATCAGCTAGCATCTCCAAATTTCCTCCACTTCCAAGATACTTCCTACTCCTACGTCCATCTCTGCGCCAAAATTTCCGCTCTCACGGTAAAGTTCCCGCCAATCCCTGGTTCCCGCCATAGCCAATTCCCTCACGCGTCAGATTTCCCGCCAGTTGTGAGAGTGCCGCTACAGCCAGATTCTCGCTTGGTAGAGTGCAATAAGTGAACCGTGAGATAAATACCCCATGATATAAGTACCGCGTGAGATAAATACCCCATGATATAAGTACTGCGTGAGATAAATACCCCATGATATAAGTACTGCGTGAGATAAATACCCCATGATATAAGTACAGCGTGAGATAAATACCCCGTGATATAAGTACAGCGTGAGATAAATACCCCGTGATATAAGTACAGCGTGAGATAAATACCCCGTGATATAAGTACAGCGTGAGATAAATACCCCGTGATATAAGTACTGCGTGAGATAAATACCCCGTGATATAAGTACTGCGTGAGATAAATACCCCGTGATATAAGTACGTGACGAGATAAATACTATGATATAAATTGCTGCGCTGGATAAATACCCGTGATATATAGAGTACACGGCGTGGGATAAATGCCCCATGATGTAAGTACCAGTGAGATAAATACCCCGTGATATAAGTACAGCGTGAGATAAATACCCATGATAAGTACAGCGTGAGATAAATCCCATGATAAGTACCGCCTGAGATAAATACCCCATGATATAAGTACTGCGTGAGATAAATACCCCCATGATATAAGTAACGTGAGATAAATATCCCATGATATAAGTACCGCCAGACATAACACCCATGATATAAGTACTGCGTGAGATAAATACCCCCATGATATAAGTACAGCGAGATAAATACCCCATGATATAAGTACCGCCTGACATAAATAACCCATGATATAAGTACTGCGTGAGATAATACCCCATGATATAAGTTACAGTGAATAAATACCCGTGATATATCTGCGTGAGATAAATACCCCGTGATATAAGTACTGCGTGAGATAAATCCCATGATATAAGTACAGCGTGAGATAAATATCCCATGATATAAGTACCGGTGAGATAAATACCCCGTGATATAAGTACTGCGTGAGATAACACCCATGATATAAGTACTGCGTGAGATAAATACCCGTGATATAATAAGTACCGCGTGAGATAAATACCCCATGATATAAGTACAGCGTGAGATAAATACCCCATAATATAAGTACCGTGAGATAAATACCCCATGATATATGTACCGTTGAGATAAATACCCATGATATATGTACAGCGTGAGATAAATACCCCGTGATATAAGTACTCGCGTGAGATAAATACCCCGTGATATAATGTACAGCGTGAGATAAATACCCCGTGATATAAGTACCGCGTGAGATAAATACCCATGATATATGTACCGTGAGATAAATACCCCATGATATATGTACAGCGTGAGATAAATACCCGTGATGGTATACCGCGTGAGATAAATACCCCGTGATATAAGTACCGCGTGAGATAAATACCCCGTGATATAAGTACAGCGAGATAACACCCATAATATAAGTACCGCTGAGATAAATACCCCATGATATATGTACAGCGTGAGATAAATACCCCGTGATATATACCTGTGAGATAAATACCCCGTGATATAAGTACTGCGTGAGATAAATACCCCATGATATAAGTACAGCGAGATAAATACCCCATGATATAGTGTACAGCGTGAGATAAATACCGTGATATAAGATGCGCGTGAGATAAATACCCCGTGATATAAGTACTGCGTGAGATAAATACCCCATGATATAAGTACAGCGTGAGATAAATACCCCATGATATAAGTACTGTGGATAAATACCCCATGATATAAGTACGCCTGAGATAAATACCCCATGATATATACTGCGTGAGATAAATACCCCGTGATAGAAGTACCGCGTGAGATAAATACCCCATGATATATGTACAGCGTGAGATAATACCCCATGATATATGTACCTGAGATAAATACCCCATGATATAAGTACCGCGTGAGATAAATACCCCATGATATAAGTACTGCGTGAGATAAATAATCCCATGATATAAGTACTGCGTGAGATAAATACCCCATGATATATGTACCGCCTGAGATAAATACCCCATGATATAAGTACCGCGTGAGATAAATACCCCGTGATATAAGTACTGCGTGAGATAAATACCCCATGATATAAGTACTGCGTGAGATAAATACCCCATGATATAAGTACCGCGTGAGATAAATACCCATGATATAAGTACCGCGAGATAAATACCCCATGATATAAGTACAGCGTGAGATAAATACCCCATGATATATAATTGCGTAAGATAAATACCCCGTGATATAAGTACAGCGTGAGATAAATACCTCCATGATATAAGTACCGCGTGAGATAAATACCCCATGATATAAGTACCGCGTGAGATAAATACCCCATGATATAAGTACAGCGTGAGATAAATAATCCCATGATATAAGTACCGCGTGATAAATACCCCATGATATAAGTACCGCGTGAGATAAATACCCCATGATATAAGTACTGCGTGAGATAAATAACCCCATGATATATGTACCGCCTGAGATAAATACCCCATGATATAAGTACCGCGTGAGATAAATAACCCCGTGATATAAGTACTGCGTGAGATAAATACCCCATGATATAAGTACTGGCGTGAGATAAATAATCCCATGATATAAGTACCGCGTGAGATAAATACCCCATGATATAAGTACCGCGTGAGATAACACCCATGATATAAGTACAGCGTGAGATAAATACCCCATGATATAAGTACTGCGTAAGATAAATACCCGTGATATAAGTACAGCGAGATAAATAACCCCATGATATAAGTACCGCGTGAGATAAATACCCCATGATATAAGTACCGCGTGAGATAAATACCCCATGATATAAGTACTGCGTGAGATAAATAATCCCATGATATATGTACCGCCTGAGATAAATACCCCATGATATAAGTACCGCGTGAGATAAATACCCCGTGATATAAGTACAGCGTGAGATAAATACCCCATGATAAAGTACAGCGTGAGATAAATACCCCATGATATAAGTACTGCGTGAGATAAATACCCCATGATATAAGTACTGCGTGAGATAACACCCATGATATAAGTACATGAGATAAATACCCCATGATATAAGTACAGCGTGAGATAAATACCCATGATATAAGTAACGCGTGAGATAACACCGTGATATAAGTACAGCGTGAGATAAATACCCCATGATATAAGTACAACGTAAGATAAATACCCCATGATATAAGTACCGTGAGATAAATACCGGAGATAAGTAACCCCGTGAGGATATGTATCACAAATGCAGTACTGCGTAAATACAGCTTAAAATAATTATTAGGAGTTGAATATACATTTGGTTCACATTTTCCTTGAACAAAATTATTTAATAGTAAGGACAACCAGAGAAGGCAATTATAATACGATAGTTATCCCCTGATCTTCGTCTCACAAAAACATAACATTCTCTAATAATACTGTACAGGGTATATCACGTATTGTAATAAAATAGAAATGAACAAGACCACACCTGCCCCCAGAACTCCACGTGGCCAAATTTTACCGTAAGAATTCCCCGCGCGCCAAATTTCCAGATAACATTTCCCGGACGCGCCAAATTTCACCAGACACAATCTGTCACCATCAGCTTGTTATAACGAGAGCTTCGTCGAGCGTTTAAGGTAAGGGTCATTATCTTGTGTTAAATCATCTCGACAGGGTGAAATATGACTGTCGTTTGTGTTAGTTAGTCTTCAAGTGTAAATACTTAGAAGTGTTCCCGAGTTAGTGACGTCATCCAGAGCAGATGAGATTGCCCAGCGTCGTGGTGCTGAAGACTGTCCCGTTTCTATGCCATATTCCGACGATTTACTGCTAACCTAACCTAACCAAACCCAATGTAATCCAACCTAACCAACCCAATGTAACTTAAGCTGACCCAACGTCTGTATGTATGTGAATCCACCTCAAAAACCTAGCTAATATGCTCAAGGTAAGATTAACCTAACCTTGGCAAAGATTAACCTAACCTAACCTAACCTTGGCAAAGCTTAACCTAACCTTGGCAAAGCTTAACCTAACCTTGGCAAAGATTAACCTAACCTAACCTTGGCAAAGATTAACCTAACCTAACCTTGGCAAAGATTAACCCAACCTAACCTTGGCAAAGAACACTAACCTTGGCAAAGATTAACTAACTGGCAAAGATTAACCTAACCTAACCTTGGCAAAGATTAACCTAACCTAACCTAACCTTGGCAAAGATTAACCTAACTCTGGCAAAGATTAACCAACCTAACAGAAACCTAACTCAACCTTGGCAAAGATTAACCAACCTAACCTGGCAAAGATTAACCTAACCTAACCTCAGCAAAGATTAACCTAACCTAACCTTGGCAAAGATTAACCTAACCTAACCTTTGGCAAAGATTAATCCCAACCTGGCAAAGATTAACCTAACCTAACCTTGGCAAAGATTAACCTAACCTAACCTTGGCAAAGATTAACCTAACCTTGGCAAAGATTAACCTAACCTAACCTTGGCAAAGATTAACCTAACTCTAACCCTCAAAGATTAACCTAACCTAACCTTGGCAAAACATTAACCCAACCTAACCTTGGCAAAGATTAACCTAACCCAACCTTGGCAAAGATTAACCTAACCTAACCTTTGGCAAAGATTAACCTAACCCAACCCTTGCAAAGATTAACCCAATCCCAACCCTTGCAAAGATTAACCTAACCAATGAAACGCAGTACACAGGGTAGTTTTGTGCCCCCTGTCTGGAGAAGCAGACGGGATATATGATAAA
>NW_024726822.1:0-69745 GCF_018991925.1 Homarus americanus | reverse complement strand
CCTAACTAGATACCTTCACTTAACATGGCCACACCAGTTAGAGACAACATTAACACTGAGACTCTACCCTAACTAGATACCTTCACTTAACACACCAGTTAGAGACAACATTAACACTGAGACTTACCTTAACTAGATACCTTCACTAACACACCAGTTAGAGACAACATTAACACTGCGACTCTACCTTAACTAGATACCTTCACTTAACACACACCAGTTAGAGACAACAAACATTAACACTGAGACTCTTACCTAACTAGATGTCTCTCACTTCAACACACATCGTTAGAGACAACATTAACACTGAGACTCTACCTAATCCAGATACCTCTCTACTCTAACACAATCTTCAGTTAGAGACAACATTAACACTGAGACTTACCTTAACTCGACAATTTCTACCAACACACCAGTTAGAGACAACATTAACACTGAGACTCTACCTTAACTAGATAATTTCACTCTAACACTAACCAGTTAGGAGACAACATTAACACCGGGAGACTCTACCTTAACCAGATATACCTTCACTTAACACACTGTGCCAGAGCATTTAACATTAACACTCCGGGAGACTCTACCTTAACTAGATACCTTCACTTAACACACCAGTTAGAGACAACATTAACACTGAGACTCTACCTTAACTAGATACTCCTTCACTTAACACACCAAAGCTAGGAGACAACATTAACACTGAGACTCTACCTTAACTAGATACCTTCACTTAACACACTAGTTAGAGACAACATTAACACTGAGACTCCATCTTAACTAGATACCTTCACTTAACACACCAGTTAGAGACAACATTAACACTGAGACTCTACCTTAACTAGATACTTTCACTTAACACACCAGTTAGAGACAACAGTAACACTGCTGGAGACTCTACCTAACTAGATACCTTCACTCTAACACACCAGTTAGAGACAAACATTAAACACTGGAGACTCTACCTTAACCAGGATACCTTCACTTAACACACACACCAGTTAGGAGACAACATTAACACTGAAATCCCACTCAACTGGATACCTTCACTTAACACACCAGCTAGAGACAACACACACTGAGACTCTACCTTAACTAGATACCTCACTTAACACACCAGTTAGAGACAACATTAACACTGGAGACTCTACCTTAACTAGATAATTCTTCATTTAACACACCCAGTTAGAGACAACATTAACACTGAGACTCTACCTAACTAGATACCTTCACTCTAACATACCAGTTAGGAGACAACATTAACACTGAGACTCTACCTTAACTAGATACCTTCACTTAACACACCAGTTAGGAGACAACATTAACACTGAGACTCTACCTTAACTAGATACCTTCACTTAACACACCAGTTAGAGACAACATTAACACTGGAGACCTCTACTCTTAATCTCGATACCTTCACTTAACACAATTAAAGTTAGAGACAACATTAACACTGAGACTCTACCTTAACTAGATACCTTCACTTAACACACCAGTTAGAGACAAATATTAACACTGGTTCCTACCTTAACTAGATACCTCTCACTTCAACACACCAGTTAGAGACAACATTAACACTGGAGACTCTGTACCCTAACTAGATACCTCTCACTTAACACACCAGTTAGGGAGACAACATTAACACTGAGACTCTACCTTAATCCAGATAATTCTCTCACTCTAACACAATTCAGTTAGGAGACAACATTAACACTGAGACTCTACCTAACTAGATACCTTCACTTAACACACATCAGTTAGGAGACAACATTAACACTGAGACTCTACCTTAACTAGATACCTCTCCACTTCCTAACACACCAGTTAGAGACAACATTAACACTGAGACTACCTTAACTGGATACCTCTCACTCTAACACACCAGTTAGGAGACAACATTAACACTGGAGACTCTACCTTAACTAGATACCTTCACTTAACACACCAGTTAGACAACACACACTGGAGACTTACCTTAACTAGACAATTCACTTTCAACACATCAGTTAGGAGACAACATTAACACTTGAGACTCTACCTTAACTAGATACCTCTCACTTAACACAATTCAGTTAGGAGACAACATTAACACTGAGACTCTACCTTTAATCCAGATACCTTCACTTAACACACCAGGAGACAACATTAACACTGAGACTCTACCTTAACTGGAGCACTTGAATTTTCAACACACTAGTTAGAGACAACATTAACACTGAGACTCTACCTCCCTTAACTAGATAATTCTTCACTCTAACACACCAGTTAGAGACAACATTAACACCGGGAGACCTAATTCCTTAACTAGATACCTTCACTTAACACAATTCAGTTAGGAGACAAACAGTAACACTGAGACTCTACCTTAACTAGATACCTTCAATTTCAACACACCAGTTAGGAGACAAATATTAACACTGAGACTTACCTTAACTAGAGATACCTTCCACTTAACACACCAGTTAGGAGACAACATTAACACTGAAACTCTACCTTAACTGATACCTTCACTTAACACACTCAAAGTTAGAGACAATTAACACTGAGACTCTACCTTTAACTAGATAATTTCACTTAACACACCAGTTAGAGACAACATTAACACTGGTATCTTACCTTAACTAGATACTCTCATTTAACACACCAGTTAGGAGACACATTAACACTGGAGACTCTACCTAACTAGATACCTTCTACTTAACAACACACCAGTTAGAGACAACATTAACACTGAGACTCTACCTAACTAGATACCTTCACTCTAACACACCAGCTAGGAGACAACATTAACACTGAGACTCTACCTAACTAGATAATTTTCACTTAACACACCAGTTAGGAGACAATATTAACACTGAGACTCTACCTTAACTGGATACCTTCACTTAACACACCAGTTAGGAGACAAATATTAACACTGAGACTCTACTCCTAATCTAGATAATTTCACTTAACATACACCAGTTAGAGACAACATTAACACTGAGACTTACCTTAACTAGATACCTTCACTTAACACACCAGTTAGGAGACAACATTAACACTGAGACTCTACCTTTAACTGGATACTCTCTTCACTAACATACACCAGTTAGGAGACAACATTAACACTGAGACTCTACCTTAACTAGATACCTTCACTTAACACACCAGTTAGAGAATGATTAACACTGAGACTTACCTTAACTAGATACCTCTTACTTAACACACTGTTAGAGACAACATTAACACTGAGACTCTGTACCTTAACTAGAGTAATTTCACTTAACACACCAATAGGAGACAACATTAACACTGAGATTCTTACCTAACTGATACCTTCACTTAACACTACCCAGTTAGGAGACAACATTAACACTGAGACTTACCTAACTAGATACCTCTCACTTAACACACACACCAGTTAGGAGACAACATTAACACTGAGATTCTCTACCTTAACTAGATACCTTTCACTTAACACACCAAAGTTAGGAGACAAGATTAACACTGAGACTTCTACCTTTTAACTAGATACTCCTCTACTTAACACATCAGTTAGAGACAACATTAACACTGAGACTCTACCTTAACTAGATACCTTCACTTAACACACCAGTTAGGAGACAACATTAACACTGAGACTCTACCTTAACTAGATACCTCTATTTAACACACCAGTTAGGAGACAACATTAACACTGAGACTCTACCTTAACTAGACAATTTCAATTTCAACACACCAGTTAGAGACAACATTAACACTGAGACTCTACCCAATCCAGATACCTCTTACTTAACACACCAGTTAGGAGACAACATTACACTGAGACTCTACCTTAACTAGATACCTTCACTTAACACACCACAGTTAGAGACAACATTAACACTGAGACTCTACTCCAATTAGATACTCTCACTTAACACACCAGTTAGAGACAACATTAACACTGGAGACTCTACTCCACAGATACCTCACTCCTAACACACCAGTTAGAGACAACATTAACACTGAGACCTCTACCTTAACTAGATACCTTCACTTAACACCAGTTAGGAGACAACATGACACTGAGACTCTACCTTAACTAGATACTTTCATTTAACACCAGTTAGGAGACAACATTACACTGAGACTCTACCTTAACTAGATACCTTCACTTAACACCAGTTAGGAGACAACATTAACACTGAGACTCTACCTTAACTAGATACCTTCACTTAACACACCAGTTAGGAGACAACATTAACACTGAGACTCTACCTTAACTAGATACCTTCACTTAACACAACCAGTTAGGAGACAACATTAACACTGAGACTCTACCTTAACTAGATACCTTCACTTAACACACCAGTTAGGAGACAACATTAACACTGAGACTCTACCTTAACTAGATACCTTCACTTAACACACCAGTTAGGAGACAAAATTAACACTGAGACTCTACCTTAACTAGATACTAGATACTTCACTTAACACACCAGTTAGGAGACAACATTAACACTGAGACTCTACCTTAACTAGATACCTTCACTTAACACACCAGTTAGGAGACAACATTAACACTGAGACTCTACCTTAACTAGATACCTTCACTTAACACACCAGTTAGGAGACAACATTAACACTGAGACTCTACCTTAACTAGATACCTTCACTTAACACACCAGTTAGGAGACAACATTAACACTGAGACTCTACCTTAACTAGATACCTTCACTTAACACACCAGTTAGGAGACAACATTAACACTGAGACTCTACCTTAACTAGATACCTTCACTTAACACACCAGTTAGGAGACAACATTAACACTGAGACTCTACCTTAACTAGATACCTTCACTTAACACATCAGTTAGGAGACAACATTAACACTGAGACTCTACCTTAACTAGATACCTTCATTTAACACACCAGTTAGGAGACAACATTAACACTGAGACTCTACCTTAACTAGATACCTTCACTTAACACACCAGTTAGGAGACAACATTAACACTGAGACTCTACCTTAACTAGATACCTTCACTTAACACATCAGTTAGGAGACAACATTAACACTGAGACTCTACCTTAACTAGATACCTTCATTTAACACCAAATAATCTACTTGAACTCTCATAACTTATTACCTAAATAAGTAGATAATTCTCACCTATAAATTCCAGGTACAGACTTAATTATACCTTATAATGTAGAATTGTTGTGTCTGAATTCCAGTGTTAAATTCCCAGCCTGGACGACCATAACAAATATATACCCTGTAATTTTCATCTATTCCAAGCTATAAATTCTGTTTTACTTTTGTGGGGGTTTTTATTTTATTTCCAGAATCCTTCTTTAAATGCCATACAATAAATTCTCAAGCGTAATGTCTTTTCTTAACATTCCATGCATTAATTTCTAAGTAACTTCACTTGTATAGTGTGTATTTCTTTGTTTTAAATATACAATAAACTATCACTGTGTATTATAATTCTGATTTTTAATACCATATAGTAATTTATGTATTAGAAGTGTAAAATAATTCCTATCCGTTATACACGTCTGGGGAACACTGCTCCCTCATCTGACGGACTACATGCAGAGGAAAGTATATTATATGGAAGGTCCGTTAGATATGAAGCCTCCATCTATTGAACTATATAGAGATGCAAGTCCGTTATATCGAGGTTCCGTTATATGGAGGAGTACAGTGTGACTCAATGGTGTACAGTGTGACTCAATGGTGTACAGTGTGACTCAATGGTGTACAGTGCGACTCAATGGTGTACAGTGTGACCCAATGGTGTACAGTGTGTGTAAATGGTATACATTGTGACTCAATCGTATATGTCACCAATTCTTACTTATTCACCACAATCATCATCGTCACCATCTCACCATTATCATCATCATCATCACTATCACCACCAATAGGCCCGCTGCAGTTTCCTCCATTCTTATGTTATCACCATCATCACCATAATCATAAGTGTCAATAATTCATAATAGTAGTTTGGAAAAGTAAAAAAGTTGTTTAAGGTTTGATAACTTTATTTCTTATACAAATGTTGTGTACAGTATGGTAGGTGGGCGGGGAGCCGCACCACCTCATGAGAATTGGTGTTGCAAAAGTTTGTCCAGATCACTAGAGTCGACAATCTCTTCCCTTATGTACAATATTTCAAACTTAAGACACAATAAACAGTGCGTCAGCAGCACTATACTCGTCCCAGTTCCGTTCACCATCCCCCCAAAAAAAAAAATAATATACTCCAAAAGTTAATGTGTGCAAGACACACCTCAGGAACTCTTTACAATACCAGACAACTTGATGAGCAAATACTATGATATATAAGAAATATACAGTGGAAAATATAATCTTTTTGAAGAGCAACTTCCTAAAGTCAGTTCTACCCAAGTGTCATTCGCCTCAATAAAGTGCTACACTACTTAATTAAATGTGTCACTTTTTTAACATTATTGACACTGTAAAGTATAAGTGTGTAGCAGCAGCAGCGAAAGACAGACAAATACAAACAATTTCTTGGAGTGTGAAGATTTATGTGTCCTTAAAAGATAAATTATATAATTCTTTTGTTGACTAATAACTGTGTTGAAGAGGAGGTGAAAGGAGAGGAGGAAGCAGAGATGGAAGAAGAGGAGGTGGAAGTAAAAGAAGAGATGAAAGAAGATGAGAAGAAAGAAGAGGACATGATGGAAGAGGAGGGGGAGGTGTGTGTGGATACCAGTGGTAAGAGCTGGACTAGGGGGTGGGGCAGGTAGCCTCTGAGACTCTCTAGGACCCTTAAAGACTCTCTACGAGCCTTAAGGACTCTCTAGAACCCTTAAGGACTCTCTAAGACCTTTAAGGGTTTTATAGGGACCTAAAGGAGTCTGTAGGACCCTGCCACCATGGTAGTAACACCGCCAGGGACTCACAGTAACACGGGTCCTCCTTTTTGACTAACTTGGTTAAGTTTCTCAATATGAGAAACTTAATAATTCATGGGGCGTAGAGGAGGCCGTGCTGGGGGGGGGGGGGGTTAAGACTACAAGTTATCACAATGTCCTTCACAGACCGAGTGAAACAGACAGGTACAGGAAGGACTGTACCTCGTGGTGGGAGACTGTCTCAAGACTGTCTCGTTGTGAGAGACAGTCACGTGGTTTGAGATGGTCTCTCGTCTTGGCTAACCCAAATTCAGCACCTTCAGTATCCTCCCGCCCAGACAGGGGGCAGGAGGTGAGGGGTGATATATACTACAGTAGCAAGTTGTGACTACAAGCTGTCCCTCACCACCTAACATATTGTGGCACTGTCAGCGTGACCACGGGCACTGTTGAGAGGGCCGGGGAGTGAGCTGAGTGGCCCTCTCGTTAGCTGCTGCTATGGGGACCCCGTGCCGACAGCGGGGCCCCCGTGGGAGGTCCTACTCAAGTGGAGGACGACCTAGCTGACTACCTGCATCACGACCACATCATTAATATATTCCAGCTGGCAAGTATCTCACTACTTTACACAGTAATAAAACAATAATATTAGGAGTACTGGTGTAGGAGCGTGCAGTGTGGCCAGCGTGGGTCCGCGGGAGGGAGTAAAGGAAAGGGGCAGGCGGACGGGCGGCCAGGCAGGGAGGCAGGCAGGCAGGGAGGGAGGGTCACAAACACTTGGAATGGTGGTGCAAGTGATAAAGACAGCCTGGCCGCCCCCTCCCGCAAGGACGCTGGCTGTCATGGTCGCGTTAAGCCAAGAAGGTAAACTGAACACATCACGCTCAACACTCCTTACGAGTCTTTAAAAGGCCAACAAAAATAATCTGTATAAACCTGCTAATTCTTGGTTGGAGTTATATACAGAACACAAACCTAAGAGCTAATGATAATGAATATGATGACATCCTAAAGTAAGAGATATTAGGTGCCTTGGGTGGCGTGGGTGTGTGTGTCGCGGCTATCTGGCCCACCCGAATGCATCATCACACTGTTCAAAGTCGCCGTAGCTTTTATGTTGAGTTACACAGCATCAGCATAGTAGTGGAGGGAGTGTAGCTGATGACTGTTCATGTGTTCGAGGAATGACGAGGTTGTTGGATCTGCTGAAGGGCTTCCTGCGTCGCGTACTGCCGCAGCACTGTGTTCTCGTACTCCAGCTGGGAGATTCGCTCCATCAACTCGGTGATCTTCTCCTTGAGCACCTCCACCTCTTCCCTCACGGCGAACATCAAGTGGGACTTGACCAAATCCTGAAGCAAAATTAACCTGTGTTAGTTGGGTTAGGCTAAGCTACCTCTACTGCCTATGATAGTTATTGTAATTGTGCCTAAAATACACTATGAAGAATCACCACATATAACGTTAAACAATGTAACACTACTTGAGGGTAGGGTAGTCTTGAGGTGAAATAAGCTGGGCTGTTTATTCTTCAGGAGATCTAAACTACTTATTAATTAAACCTAAAATACTCTACTTACTAAATCACCTTAACTATTACTACAACACAGACAGACACTTAGAGTACTTTTAAACAACTCCAGCTTTAACTTACAAAGCTTTATATAATTCTTATAATTAATTATCTTAAAATACGTATCGACGGTTCCTCCTTAAAATATAACAATCTTTAAATACCTAAAATATTTCCTTAAGTATATACCAGTTCCAGTCTTTATCAACTAAGACAATTCCTTTCATAATAGTCACGTCTCATCCGTAAATCCTTAAAATTAAAGTAATTTCTCCTTTTAACACAAGTCACACCTCTAAAACATCCCTTAAGTAAACAACAAACACTTCTTATAAGTTTCAGTAGTTCATCTTTAAACTCCAAGTCTTATATACCTTTAAAAATTCCTTAAAATTAAACGAAAATTTATCTTTAAAAAAATATAACTAAAATTGAAGCAAAACATTAACCTCAATATAAGGATGACGTCATAGTTTCTCTGGTTAAGAACTGAAGGTCACCGTAAGTTCAGAGGTCAACTTCAGCCTTCAGGCAACCTCTCCGTCCTTTGTCTTTGAGGGTGATGTTTTAACCCCTTGAGGATGATGGTCTAACCCCTTGAGGATGATGGTCTAACCCCTTGAGGATGATGGTCTAACCCCTTGAGGATGATGGTCTAACCCCTTGAGGATGATGGTCTACCCCTTGAGGATGATGGTCTAACCCTTTGAGGACGATGGTTTAACCCCTTGAGGACGATGTTTTAACCCCTTGAGGATGATGGTCTAACCCCTTAAAGACGATGGTTTAACCCTTTGAGGACGATGGTTTAACCCCTTGAGGACATGATTTAACCCTTTGAGGACGAGGGTTTAACCCCTTGAGGACGATGATTTAACCCTTTGAGGACGAGGGTTTAACCCCTTGAGGACGATGGTTTAACCCCTTGAGGACGATGGTTTAACCCCTTGAGGATGATGGTCTAACCCTTTGAGGACGATGGTTTTAACCCTTTGAGGACGATGGTTTAACTCCTTGAGGACGATGATTTAACCCTTGAGGACGAGGTTTAACCTTGAGGACGATGATTTAACCTTTGAGGACGATGGTTTAACCCTTGAGGACGATGATTTAACCCTTTGAGGACGATGATTTAACCCTTTGAGGACGATGGTTTAACCCTTTGAGGACGATGGTTTAACCCCTTGAGGACGATGGTTTAACCCTTTGAGGACGATGGTTTACCCCTTTGAGGACGATGGTTTAACCCCTTAAGATCAACCATCTAAAGTGTTAATATAAATCTACATAAACATATAACACTGTCTACCTAAGTTTATAAAACTACTTAAGTGTATCTGGTGGTGGTGGGTGGTGGGGGTGGGTGTGATGGGGGTGTGGGGGGTGGTGGGGTGGTGGTGGCTGGGTAGTGGTGGGGTGGGTGGTGGTGGGTGGTGGTGGTGTGGTGGGGTGGTGGTGGCTGGTGGTGTGGTGGTGGCTGGGGTGGGTGGTGGGGGGTGGGTGGGGGTGGTGGTGGTGGGTGGTGGTATGGGGGGGTGGTAGTGTGGTGGGTAGTAAGTGGTGGTGGTGGTGGTGGTGTGTGTGGGTGGTGTTGGTAGGTGGTTGTTGTGGTGGTGGGTGTGTGTGGTGGTATGTGGTTATGGTGATGTGGTGGTGTGTGTGTGTGGTGGTGTGTGGTGGTGTGTGTGGTAGTATGTGGTGGTGGTATGTGGTGGTGGTGGCTGAGTATTGGCACAGGTTGAGCTCTACCAATGGAAGTTTATTTCAGGACTATGGCTGCCACCTCCCCCCCCCTCTCTCATGTCCCAGCACCTTCCTTCCCTCCCTCCCTCTCCACCTACACCCTCCCTCTCTCCACCACCATCACCACCACCAGGATCAACCTACAGTACGTGTGGTGGTCGTCTAATAAGTTGCTCTCTCTCTCTCTCTCGTCGTCGTGGGTGGGAGGAAGACCAGGCAGGGTGTGTCGGGGTCGGGGCCAGGGGGTTGGGGGGCTCCCTCCCTCACTGATCAATATCTAAGACTGTACACTTGTTCCCGTAACCTTTGGTGGTGGTATAGCGAATTCCTCTCTCTCTCTCTCTCTCCTTGCAATACACACAGTGAAAATCTCACTAATCTCACTAATCTATCCACTAAACATAAATTCCTTTTTTTTAACTAACCTTCCCACGCTCCTAATTACCTCACCCGACCAACAGCTCTCACACCTTACTGGAAGGTGTTTCATATAACAAGTATAACAAACTACAACAAAAATTTAAACAAACGAAAGATAAAGAATAACTGACGACTCCCGTAAGTTGTTGCTAGTTGACTTAGCAAGATAATAGGGTAGTATTGGAGAAGCCTCACTGAAATAATCAACAAAACTGTATACCTGTTCTAAACTAACCTATGTTGTGCTTGATGAACTAATGTTACTCAGTGTATGTGTGTGTACTTGGGGTAAACAAAACGTCCCAAGATGCTACGTAGTCAGGTAAACAACAGACTAAAATAAGTACGTACGTGCAGACAGACAAACAGGTCAAGACAGGTAACTTACAAAGTCTGGGACGAAGAACAGGAACTGCTCGTCCGTTAATCTCACATCGTAAACAAAGGAATTTTTTCTGCTTCTGGAACTTGGCATTGAGGATTTGGTGGGCGTGGATGATAGCGGCGTGTGGGCGGGCGTGTGTGTGGGCGTACTTTTGGGCGTGGTCATGGGTGATTCTGGAGGTGAGAGAGATGGCGAGGAGGTGTAGTCGACGCTGGAGTACTGTGTCCCCACGTACTCTGGCTGTGAGTACTCGTGTTGGTTGAACTGGGACTCTGAACAACTGGAGAATGTGGGCGTCCTGGACATTTCTTGTGTGGGCGTGGCGGGCGGCGTTATGGGCCCGTGTCCGACAATATCCATCCCGGAGTGAGGGTATTCACACTGTAGGGCGTCCATCTTCATAGTTACAGGCGCCGTGGCGGTCAATCTTGTGGGACAAACTCTATAGCGAGTGGCACCTTTCCTTCCTCACAGGCACTCACAAAGGCACTTAAATCTCTCACACTGAGGCGCTTAATTCTTCACGAGGGGCTACACTATCCACTACCACTATCCAGGCGGCGAGGATACACCGTAGACTTCTTCAGGATAATTCTGTCCTTGTGTGTGCACAAGCTCTGCGGGGTCTGTACACGAGTGCGTCTAGAGCTCGACTGGTCCCTCTCCAGGTCGCTCTGCCTTATATGACCAAGACGCGCGCACACACACACGCGCGCGCGCCACCTCGAGCCGTCGCGCTGAGTTGCCACACATATGAACATACATCAACCAGATGCCTGGCTGGCTGGGCGCCCACACACACCTGTGCGCCTCTTCCTCTAATTTTTACCAAGAACTGCTGCAGCGGCTCATTGTCTTGTGCAGCAGCAACCAGTCGGGACGGTTATATCCTGATCCAGCAACTACCATGTTTTTGCCCTTCCCTCCCTACACTCCCTCCCTCTCTACACATCCGCTCTACAAACCCACCCTCTCTGCATATACGGACTCAACACCTAGCCCCCCCCCCCACACACACACTAACTTTGATATAAAAAATGTTTATTTAGCGAGAAAAATAGAGATAGTGTTGAGAAGAACAACAAGGCTGAACCAAGTGATAGTCTGAGTCGTCTTAGCGCCACCCCATAGTATTATACTGTATGCCTGTATACATACACCCAGCCTGTATATACACACACACACACAGCATGTATACATACACCCAGCCTATACACACACACACAGCCTGTATACACCCCCCACAACCATTGTAAAAATTATCAATAACTTGTAATAAATCAGTGTATTCACTCCCAGTAAACACTGCTCCTTACACTGTCACTATGTTGAAATGAACTGTAGTTTGAGCTTTTCCACATCTAGTTATTATATATCTTATTTGTGTCACTTATGTTACTTGTATATTATTTGTAATTCGTAACCCATTCCCCAAATATGTAACTGTATATTTTCAGCCTTCTGGCTGCCAAGCTCTTTCAATAAACCGTTAATTATTATTATTATTATTATTATTATTATTATTAGAACCAAAAGAAAGGATAAATTTTACCCTCAATATTCAGGGTAACTAATACAGGGTCATATTATGGTCCCTTACATCAGCCCCTGAGACAATGGCTGACCTCATGGTCCCCTAAACTAGTAAACTGACTGGCCGAAGGCCCTGATAATATGGTCTTCAAAAATCTCTCTCAGGTAATAAGTGGACCACAGAGGCAAGGTAACGCGGAATGTTACTCTCTCACTCATGTCCTCCGGTAGCTGACCGCCTCCAGTGACTCTCCTGCAGGTTAAGTTGATCCCCGTCAGACGCAGTACCTCTCCTGGGTGACCTACTTACTGCGCCACCCCACACTGAATGACGCGGCGTCTACCTTATTGATCCTTAGTTACAGTACGTAAGCTATCTTTGGCTGGGGTGTGGCCTCACAAGGGTCGACTAGGGGAGCCCAGCATCATCTACTTAAACACGATTCCCTCAACTTAAAGCCCATAACACTAAACATACACCTACATCTTACACCCACACCTTCACCTTACACCCACAACTTCATCTTACACCCACACCTTCACCTTATACTCAATACACCTTCACCTTACACACACACCTTCATCTTACACCCACTACACCCACACCTTCATCTTGCACCCACTACACCCACACCTTCACCTTATACTCAATACACCTTCACCTTACACCCACACCTTCATCTTACACCCACACTTTCATCTTACACCCACACACAACTACACCCACACCTTCATCTTACACCCACTACACCTCATCTTACACCCACACACCCACACTTTCATCTTACACCCACACACAACTACACCCACACACACCTACACCCTTCATCTTACACCCACACACAACTACACACCCACACCTTCCATTACACCTTCATCTACACCCACTACACCCACACCTTCATCTTACACCCACTCACACCCACACCTTCATCTTACACCCACTACACCCACATCTTCATCTTACACCCACTACACTCCATCTTACAACACTCACACCCACACCTTCATCTTACACCCACTACACCCACTACTTCCTCTTCTACACCAACCAACTACACCCATCTTCATCTACACTCCACTCACATATTTTTCATCTTACACCCACAATATTAAGCAGCTCACCTCGGGGAAGTTCCCTACACCTGATTACAAATACACTGACATTTACCTGACCAAACAGCACAACAAACATACAGAAGGATGGCGAGGGCACGGCAGGTGTGGTGGCAAAACACACACACACACACACACACACACACACACACACACACACACACACACACACACACACACACACACACACACACCACTCCTTCCAATATAGGCAACTTCTCATACAACGAGTGTGAGTGTGTGTATGTGTGTGTGTAAAATTTCATGTTAAGTGTATAGCTGTGAGTGTGTAAATGAGGAAGTGAGGGAGGGAAGGTGAGTGTGTGAGGAAGCGTGGGAATAAAGAGTGTGGAGGAGGAAGTTGACGTAAGAGTCGCCTATTATCACGCTAAGTCAGGCCATAAGCATTGCTGATAGTGCGTGGACTCATCAACACACACACACGTCAAGTCATCAACCTCTCATGATAATCACAGATCGTTAAAAGGTCACCCAACACCCACCTTGTTATCTCCAGGTAACGGCTACACCTGAGACTTATTTTTTACCCACCGAGAGTCTCAGAAGTGATGACGGTGTGAGTGTATGTGTGTCTGTCCTGTGTACCTGTACCTATCACGGCCTGCTTCACCTCTTACATATCTCCCTTACATCACCCTTATCTCCTCACCCTACTTCACTGTCACCCTTGTATACATGGCAGTGAACAGTGACATTACCCACATGAATCTGACCTATACATATATATAGCTGTTAATGAATATGTTGTATTTCTTTGTGTATGAACCTCTGTCCTGCGTGGCAGTGAGAAGTGATACCACCCTCAGTGTCAAGACCTGACTGAATTACTCACAATAGACAAACTGTACTACAAGCTTTGTCAATAAATTTGTTAAACTAAACTATTGTATATAAACTCTATCTCTCTCTCCGTCCACAGTGTTGTCAACGCCAGGCCTACCATTGTCAACACTGTAGTGACGTTAGGAAGCAGGTCACCAAGTCACGCTGAAGCACTACATCCAGGGGGACCACCATCCTGACTCTGTAGTCTAGATCACCACGTCTACACCCAGCCTACACCAGCCACTACAGACGGTCACCAAGCCTACACCAGCCACTACAGACGGTCACCAAGCCTACACCAGCCACTAAAGACGGTCACCAAGCCTACACCAACCACTACAGACGGTCAACAAGCCTACACCAACCACTACAGACGGTCACCCTACACCAACCACTTCACAACCACTACAGACGGTCACCAAGCCTACACCAGCCACTACAGACGGTCACCAAGCCTACACCAGCCACTAAAGACGGTCACCAAGCCTACACCAACCACTACAGACGGTCAACAAGCCTACACCAACCACTACAGACGGTCACCAAGCCTACACCAACCACTACAGACGGTCACCAAGCCTACACCAGCCACTACAGACGGTCACCAAGCCTACACCAACCACTACAGACGGTCACCAAGCCTACACCAGCCACTACAGACGGTCACCAAGCCTACACCAGCCACTACAGACGGTCACCAAGCCTACACAGCCACTACAGATGGTCACAAGCCTACACCAGCCACTGGTACCAAGCCTACACCAACCACTACAGACGGTCACGAAGCCTACACCAGCCACTACAGACGGTCACCAAGCCCACACCAACCACTACAGACGGTCACCAAGCCTACACCAGCCACTACAGACGGTCAAGCCTACACCAGCCACTATGACGGTCACTGCTTCAACACCAGCCACTACAGACGGTCACCAAGCCTACACCAACCACTACAGACGGTCACGAAGCCTACACCAGCCACTACAGACGGTCACCAAGCCTACACCAACCACTACAGACGGTCACCAAGCCTACACCAGCCACTACAGACGGTCACCAAGCCTACACCAGCCACTACAGACGGTCACCAAGCCTACACCTGCCATTATAAACATGTATAGTGTGTCACCAAGCTAGGACAACACGTGTCTCTGGGCAGCCGAGTTGGTGCGTCGCTCACTGAGATGAACTTTACTCGATAGCAAAGGGTGTAAAGTCATGAGTGAGAACCACCATCTCCGGACGCAGTGGTGACGCATGTAGTAGCTATTTTCTGAAGCACCATACTTCATCTCACCACACTACACCATACTTGATCATACCACACTACACCATACAGCAACTTTTAGGTGACTAATGCACACACACAGAGAAGTCCCTCTACTAAGATCTCAAACATACAGCCGAACACTTTGAACAGCGACGAGGAGGAGGACAGGTGTGACCAGTAACAGCAACAGGTCGTCCATGAACAACCACGAACTGACCGCAACTTCCGTCTAACCTGACCGATGACGTCACACCCTATTACACACCCCCCCGAGGCCTTGAACACACCTATAATACACCTGCTACCCAATAAAACACCAGACACACCTGCTACCCAGTAAAACACCACACACCTGTTCTACACCTGTTTCCGTATATTACACCTAAGATATACACCTGCTAACCTATATTACACACAAACATACTACATACCTAACACAAATATCTTCTCGTGTGTGTGTGTGTGTGTGTGTGCGCGTGCGTGTGGTGACGTAATGGAGGAAGCGGAAACGGTTGTTATCTCTGACGCGTTATTCTTGAAGCTGGTAACACTACGACGATGCAACACACACACACACACACACACACACACACACACACCTCTTCAAACAAGATCATATGACTGTAATGTGAGTAACAGGTCATGGTGAAGCTCATGTAGGAACCACTGTACCACTGTATCAGGTTTTCATATGGCCACAAATACCACTCTCGCTGGTTCCTTGATGACACACACACACACAAAGTAACGTTAACTAAAACAACATTTTCTTAACCTGAATTCAAATGCACAAGGAAGAAGACCTCTTGCAAAATGAATGAGGAAGAGGGGGTTGGGGAGGGGGAAGAGGGGAATTGAATGGTGTGGGTGAGGGATGTCTTGGTGGGTGGGGGGGGCAGTACGGGACCAGACGGCGGGGCGCCTGGCGGTGTGTGGATACCTTCTCACTCCTCTTCATCTCAGACAACATCACTATCATCACCCACACTGTCATCACCACCATTCACACCACCAGTTTTTACAAGACACGAAGCGTCACTGTAAAATATATTTCTGGACAAATTTTGAAACTTTCTTGTCTTTAATATTTCTTGTAACTTAGACAAAAACGAGCCTGGCTTACTGACATTAATTAAAGAACAAAAGGTTGTCTAAATGTCATTATAATTAACACTGAGACTCTACCTTAACTAGATACCTTCACTTAACACACCAGTTAGGAGACAACATTAACACAGAGACTCTACCTTAACTAGATACCTTCACTTAACACACCAGTTAGGAGACAACATTAACACTGAGACTCTACCTTAACTAGATACCTTCACTTAACACACTAGTTAGGAGACAACATTAACACTGAGACTCAACCTTAACTAGATACCTTCACTTAACACACCAGTTAGGAGACAACATTAACACTGAGACTCAACCTTAACTAGATATAACTAGATACCTTCACCTTAACAACATTTAATGTCCACAACTGACACACAACATCTTGGGTACATCTCGTCTCTGGTATGACACAACAACCATAATAATTAATCATTATCAGATAGTAATATATGGCGGCACTTGAGAAACACGTTTATTGGGGGCATAGTTAGCTTATCTTGTAACCACCATGAATACAACAAGGTGGGTAGTGGTGTGGGGGGTGGTGGTGGTGTAGGAGTGTGGTGGTGGTGTAGGGTAGTGTTGTGGGTGGTGGTGTGGGTAGTGGTGTGGGGGGTGGTGGTGTAGGGTGGTGGTGTAGGGGTGGTGTGTAGGGTGGTGTGTGGGTGTGGTGGTGTGTGGTGGGTGGTGGTGGGTAGGAGTGGTGGTGGTGGGGTGGTGGTAGTGTGTAGGTGTAGGGGTAGTGGTGGGTTGGTGGTGTAGGTTAGTGTGTGGTGTGGTGTGGTGTGGGGGGTGTAGGGTGGTGTTGTGGGTAGGTGTGGGGGGGTGTGGTGTGGTGGTGGGGTGGTGGTGGTGGTGTGGTGTAGGAGTGCGGTGGTGGTGTAGGGTAGTGGTGTGGGTGGTGGAACATATAGTGAGGCTACCTTGAGGAGTAAGTTTGTATCACATGACAGCATTATGCCACATCATTAACCTTGTACTAGTAGCGTTGACCATAGTAAGTGCCATAAGAGCATCAACCAGTGCCAAGGAAGGTTACCAGTAATGTGTGACACAGCCCGTGGGGGGCACCATCCAGGTGCAGCTGCGAGGAGGGAAGATGTGGGTCAGGGAGGGAGCGAAGGGAAGGAGGGAGTGTCAAAGGTGTTCCCACGAGTACCTGTGGTGTAATGGTCAGCATGCTCGCCTCGCAAGCCAGCGGACCCGAGTTCTATCCCCGGACAGGGTGAAACTATGGGCAAGTTTCTTTACGCTATTTGCCTCTGTCTACCTAGCAGTAATTGGGGACCTGGATGTTATTCGATTTACAGATCGTATTCCGGGGTAACGGTTACCCAGTGCAGTTGGCGAGTCGTCCGGTCTTCTCGGACTATTCCTTGACGCTGGACCATGCAACTTGTTAACTCAGGGTGTGGTTATTGTGTTGGCTACAACTTCTACACCTTAAAGAAATTCACGCCTAGGTGGCCCGTAGGCCCGCCATCCTCGTTACACGAGGGGCAACTATTATTATTATTATTAAATACAGAAA
The DNA here is from genome assembly GCF_018991925.1 of Homarus americanus. Classification (NCBI taxonomy): domain Eukaryota; kingdom Metazoa; phylum Arthropoda; class Malacostraca; order Decapoda; family Nephropidae; genus Homarus; species Homarus americanus. The sequence goes on along the minus strand of NW_024726822.1, from coordinate 51,350 downwards.
TAATCCTTCCCTACCCCCCCCCAGGCAGGAACACTGTACAAACTGTACGTGCAGAAGGCCAGGCAGGTGGTATGGCCGTCGCTCCCACCTTCAGGGAGTAAACAGAGCAGAGCCAAGACTAATTTTGCCTGACCAGACGGACCAATGTGAGCGTCTTTGTTTCTCTCTCCTCTTCTTCTTAACCCCGCCCAACACCTGCATCGGCGGGGGGGAGAAAGTCGCACTATCTCCGTGTTAAGACTATAAGCACCATTATAGTGTCTGGGTAAATATAGTGGCGTCTGCTTCACCATATTACACTATTATATATTACAGCTAGTTTATAATGCACACCATAATTATCCCGCGAGCTGTAGCACAAGAGGAAGTGTTGTGCAGACAAGGTCATGTACAGTATTATAGATCACAGTTAGGATATTGTAACACGGGATATTAACAGTCCACTGTGTGTCTGTTTACTCACATCCTGGTATAGTGAAGTAGTAATACTGTATAAGCGCGTTAATCTTCTTCCACACACTGAGGAGAGTCTTGCCACACAACAGTCACTCGTTCTAAGATGCTGAACGTGAGGGAGACAGACTTAGGTTAGGTTAAGACGGAGGATTCTGGCGACACAACGCGTGAGCCGGGGCTACGACCAACACGCACACTGTCAGTGGAGAACAATAACAACTGGTGTTTGTGGTGTTATTAGCTATTGGTGGTAAGGCGCAGAGTATGATGACTTAACCCGTTGAGTATGATGACTTAAGTGTATGATGACAATCCCTGGAAACATTACTATAATCAAAGGGTAAAGTCATCATACTTGAGAGAGAGAGAGAGAGAGAGAGAGAGAGAGAGAGAGAGAGAGAGAGAGAGAGAGAGAGAGAGAGAGAGAGAGAGAGAGAGAGAGAGCATCACAACAGTGCTTGTCGCCGAGCTGCCTCACGTGACACTCTGGGTGACTCAGCTGCGCTCCGGAAGCCCGACCACTGACAACCATGGTTGAGTGCCGCCACCAGTGCCAACCAACCCTCGGGTCAGGTCAAGCGTTATGTAGGTCAGTGACGTCACCCGCCCAAATCAACGATGCTATCAGCGCCCTGCCGACAGTGCCAGCACAGTGCCCCAAGTACATCCACTCACCTCCATACAGGGCCAAGTGCCACCTACACCCAGGCACTTGCATAGTGCCTCTGACCCTCACGGTACACGGTCAAGAACAACAACACCGATAAGGATGCTGGCCAAGGCTGAGAAGAGAAGAGAGGAGAAGAGAGGAGAAGAGAGGAGAAGAGAGGAGAGATCTCTGTAGTCCCCAAATGACGTCATCACTGTACTCTACGACTCGACTTACCAACTTAACCTCTGCCGACGACCCTCCTCCACCATCACCACCTCCACCTCCATCACCCTCTCCACCACCACCATCACCACTAGTATGTTAAAGTCTTTGGCCGGCCGGGCAGGTGAGAGAAGATCTTCCGAGTTGGGTAGAGTGGCAAGCTCTCTCCCTCATTGGTCAGCCACATCACGTGACCATGACGCCGTTCTCTTGCCTCTGACGTCATAACTTCCACTCGACAACGCTGCTGGGTGGACAGGAAAGGGAGTGTGTGTGTCTGACATACTGAACACCACCACAACTTAACGTTCACTACCTAACCGTTCCTGATTATGTGTACAGAATGGCGTTTATGAAGTCCCTTGATGCTGGTGATTATCCCCATTCATTACCACTAACATTATAAACGCCCTTCAGTAATAAATAATCACCAGTAACAAGGGACTTTATAAACGCCCCCAAGGGACCCCGGTACTGTGATTAGGTTTTCCAGTTAAATCCAGACGGTCATAAGGGTGTGTGTGTGTGTGTGTGTGTGTTAGGTCAGTCAATATCTTTAGGGACCACCATTAATATTGCCCTCAGCCCTGCCCTTTACAGACCCGCGAACATACTGGCCAACGCCTGAGAGAGAGAGAGAGAGAATTGTGGTTGCAGATGACCAAGACTTCGACAAGTCTCTCTCATTCATTCATCACATTACGTCAGGTGAAACGGGAGGGGAGGGGAGGGGAGGGGAGGGGAGTCCTGCCCCTTTAACCCCCCACCAGTAACACACCTGCATTATTCCCCTCCCCCTCCCCTCCCCTACCCTACATCTGAATGATCTGACCACCAACAACTCCCTTGAGGAGGGAGGGAGGGGGCGGTGGCGGAAGGGATAGTACTAGAGGAGAGGGGGGAGGGAGGGGGGAGGGAGGGGAGGGGGGGTAACAAAGGATATAAATTTCTACAAAAAAGAAATGGTTTACAGGAAATCGGCAGTGGAGGTGAGGGGTGAGGAGGGTGAGGGAGGGGAGTGGGGGAGGAGAGGAACCCAAGGATGAAAAATGCGGAAGTTACGCAGAAAGAGAGAGAGACCCAACCCGGGTGTGATGTGGTAATGATACCCGCCACCACATGTTGCCCCGGGGGTATCTACCACCACTACCAGCTACAGCCATACCCACCACCACCCCACATACTACAGAGCACATATCTCCACCACACCACCACCACACATACCCTGGGGACCCACACTACCTCTCTCACACATACCCTGGGGACCCACCACCACTACACATACCCCTGGGGACCCACCACCACCCCACATACCACAGAGCACATATCTCCCACTACCACCACCACCACACATACCCTGGGGACCCACCACCACCCCACATACTACAGAGCACACATTCCACTACCACCACCACCACACATACCCCTGGGGGACCCACCACCACCACACACACCCTGGGGACCCACCACCACCACACATACCCCTGGGGACCCACCACCACCACACACATACTACAGAGCACATATCTCCACCACCACCACCACACATACCCTGGGGGACCCACCACCCCACACATACCACAGAGCACATATTCCACCACACCACCACCACACCACACATACCCCTGGGGACCCACCACCACCACACACACCCCTGGGGACCCACCACCACCCCAGGCACATACCAGAGCACACATTCCACCACCACCACCACCACACACACCCCCAGAACCCACCACCCCACACACACTACAGAGCACATATCTCCACTCACCACCACCACCACACACACCCTGGGGATCCACCACCACCACACATGCCCCTGGGGACCCACCCACCACCACACATACCCCTGGGGACCCACCACCACCACACACACACATACCCCTGGGGACCCACCACCACACATACCCCTGGGGACCCAACACCACACATACCCTGGGGACCCACTCACACCACACACACATACCCCTGGGGACCCACCACTACCACATACCCCTGGGGACCCACCACCACCACACATACCCCTGGGGACCCACCACTACACACCCTGGGACCCACCACACATACCCCTGAGGACCCACCACCACCACACATACCCCTGGGGACCCACCACCACCACACATACCCCTGGGGACCCACCACCACCACACATACCCCTGGGGACCCACCACCACACATTTAGCGAAGGTTCGTTCTCAGTTGACATCGTGACGCCATTTCTAAAACCTAAATCTTAATTGTTTCACTTTAAATATAATTACTTTTACATTATCGCTTTAGGAGAACTATTAATACCAGGGAGCTACTGTAAACCAGGAACCATGGCACTAACGTGGGCACCTGGCTGGCACTGGCACCACGCTGTCTGCGAGAAGCTTGGGGGTGAGGGGGTGGGGGCATACTGCCCAGCTTCCTAAAAATAAAGGTTATGGCAGAGTCACAGGGGTTGTTAGTCGCCATTTTGGGTGTTCTGTTGATACTATCTCACGCCCTCACCAGTAACACTCACGCCCCTCACCAGTAACACCTCACGCCTCACCAGCAACACCTCACGCCTCACCAGTAACACCTCACGCCCTCACCACAGTAACACCTCACGCCTCACCAGTAACACCTCACGCCTCACCAGTAACACTCACGCCCTCACTAGTAACACCCCACGCCCGCCCAGTAACACCTCACGCTCTCACTCAGTAACACCTCACGCCCTCACCAGTAACACCTCACGCCTCACCAGTAACACCTCCTCACGCCCTCACAGTAACTTCACGCCCTCACCAGTGCAACACCTCACGCCCGTACCAGTAACACCTCACGCCCGTACCCAGTAACACCTCACGCCCTCACCAGTAACACCTCACGCCGTACCAGTAACACCACGCCCTCACCAGTAACACCTCACGCCTCACCAGTAACACCACGCCCTCACCAGTAACACCACGCCGTACCAGTAACACCCCACGCCCTCACCAGTAACACCTCACGCCCTCACCAGTAACACCTCACGCCCTCACCAGTAACACCCCACGCCCGTACCAGTAACACCCCACGCCCTCACCAGTAACACCTCACGCCCTCACCAGTAACACCTCACGCCCATGCCAGTAACACCTCACGCCCACAACCTCTAACACCTCAGTCCCGCAACAATAAAATTATGCAAAAACTCGTTTGGCCTTCCTGTGTGAGGACCGTTTGCGTGTGTGTGTGTGTGTGTGCTTATGCCATACACACAAACAATCATCCAGCCATTTACACAGATAGACAGCCAAGTAAACAGCCAGACAGGTAGACAACCAGCCATGTACCCAGCCATTCAGACAGCATGGCGGCGGGTAATATGCCTAGGGTGACCCACTAACTCCTTCAGCCGAGTCTGTGTTACACCCTGGAGGAGGATAAGGAAGAAGATGTAATTAGATGAATAAGATGAGGAGGAAGAAGAACAAGGAGGAAGAGGAAGAACAAGAAGGAGGAGGAAGAACAAGGAGGAGGAGGAAGAACAAGGAGGAGGAGGAGGAAGACGATCAAGGAGGAAGAGGAAGAACAAGAAGGGAGAGGAAGAACAAGGAGGAGGAGGAAGAACAAGGAGGAGGAAGAACAAGGAGGAGGAGGAAGAACAAGGAGGAGGAAGAACAAGGAGGAGGAGGGAAGAATAAGGAGAGGAGGAAGAACAAGGAGGAGGAGGAGGAAGACGATCAAGGAGTTGGAAGATGAGGAAGAAAAAGAAAGGCGGGAGGAGAGGAGGGAGGGGACAGACACGCATTAGAGAGACAACAGACAGACAGGCATACTGGAAGAGTTACCTGAAGGGGGGCAGAGGAGGAGGGGGGGTAGGGAGGAGGAGGTAGAGGAGGTGGGGTAGGAGGAGGAGGGGGGTAGGAGGAGGGGAGGGGAGGGGGAGGGAGGGAGAGGGGGAGGAGGGGAGAGGAGAGGAGGGGAGAGTGGGGAGGAGGAGAGTGGGGGAGGAGGGAGAGTGGGGGAGGAGGAGAGTGGGGGGAGGAGGGAGAGTGGGGGGAGAGGAGAGGGAGAGAAGGAGGCAACATCTTGTCCTTGGCCTGAATGGAGCTCCCCCTCCCTCTTCCCCCTTAAGTAGGAAGGTGGGGGAGGCCGGGGGTAGTGAGATGGAGGAGGTATTCTGGTGGGAGAGGTCAGGGGGGCGTTTCTCATAACACGGTCCCTCATACTACGGACACCTCATTCAACGGAACCTCAAAGAATTGGGAGGTATTTGAGTGTTCTTATGTTATATTCAATACTATGATTACTAAACCAGGTGTAAATACGGTCGTTAAGGATTTGTTGATTACGTACACAATAAAACGCATTTGTATGGCCAGAACTACGGACGGGACGGACGGATCCTAAGATAATTACACCAGGGACTTAAGAATTCTTAAAACGCCTCTGGCCAGTGTACCATCGCCCGGTGTTGTGTAGTGAGGCACACACACACCTAAGCTGACCCAGGTGTTTCATTGGTGACAGGTGTGTGGCACTCATCTGTGTGTGTGTGTGTGTGTGTATGACGGGGTAAGAATCCGTGTGGTCGGAGTAGTAGAGCCGCCACTCGTGCCAGACAGCGTGGCGACGCACCTCTCTCACACAAGAGAGAACACGAGCTAAGGCACAACTTGACACTCACGTCATCTGGCACTGTGTGGTGGTGTCAAGGGTGAGCCTTAAACATGTAGGTGGAGGAGGAGGGGTGTGGAGGAGCCTACGTGCAGCATTAAGTGTGGGTAAGGTAGCTGATGAGAGAGAGAGAGAGAGAGAGAGAGAGAGAGAGAGAGAGAGAGAGAGAGAGAGAGAGGAAATAAGGCCAGGGTTAGCCACATGATACCTGTCTCACCTGTGGTATTAGAGGTGGTAGGCTGAACCTCCACCTGGGCGTGTAGGTGAGGCAGTCTAAACCGTGCCGTGCCCTGCCCTCCCTCCTCCAAGTTGAAAATATACACAGGACAAAAACTGACTTAGTGTGTGTGTGTGTGTGTGTGTGTGTGTGTGTGTTTAAATGTCTTCTTGGTACGCACACATTCATTTATAAGTCTTCTTGGAACACACACACACACACACACACACACACACACACACACACACACACACAGAAAACGACAACCTCAGTTAATAAAGAAAAACGGGGAGGTGAGTGAGCCAGAGCCACGTGACCAAACACACCTGGAAGAGACCAGTAATTAAGAGCCACACCCGGTGTATCACAGGTACATTACGCCTCACAGCATGAGCTGGTATAACTCGTGGTATATTGAGTATATTTAATATACCCTTTGTTATATTACAGGTGTTCCATTAACCATTACTGACATGGGGAATATGCTGGGTGCGTGTAATATACTCTCGTTAATTGGCAGGTAATAATGTGCTTTAAATAATCTTCTATTGTGAATAAATAAGACTATTGGTGATTTGTTAAGGAGGGAGAGAGGGAGGGAGGGAGGGAGGGAGGAGGGAGGAGGGAGGAGGGAGGGAGGGAGGGAGGGAGGGAGGGAGGGAGGAGGAGGAGGGAGGGAGGGAGGGAGAGAAGGAGGGAGGGAGGGGGAGGGAGGGAGGGAGGGGGAATGGAGGGAGGGAGGAGGGAGGGAACAGGTCAGGAGACGGGGAACAACATGTGACGTATCAGGTGCTGGCAGGTGTCTGTTGCCCCACGTTAATATATATCCTCCTCTTCATTAACACATGCCTCCCAACCACTGTGTGTGTGACTCTCTCCCCATGTACGTTTGGCCTTACCGGCCTTCATCATGCCCACCTAACACTACCACTGATTCTAACAGGTGGTGGGGTGAAGGTCTGCCTAGCGTGACCTGACGGTACATAGTGAGCATCAGCTTACATTATGTGCCCCACCACCTCACCCAGCCCACCCCTCACCCAACCCCACCCTCCACCACCCTCATCCAACCCACCCTCCACCACCACACACACACACTCACCACCCCACCACCTCACCCAACCCCGCCCCCTCACCCAACCCACCTCCCACCACACACACACACACACTCACCCCCACCACCCTCACCCAACCCACCCTCCACACACACACACACACACACTCACCCCCACCACCTCTCCTTAGCCCACCTCCACCACACACACACACACTCACCCCACCACCCTCACCCAACCCACCCTCCACCACACACACCCAACCCACCCTCCACCACACACACCCAACCCACCCTCCACCACACATACACCCACCCTCCACCAGCATTAAGTCGTCCTTGACCTCAAGCCTCCTCTCACCACTGCATGGCTCAAGGACCACCACACCCCTTCCTCCTACCTCACTCTCGAGTTATAGTCACTTAACCATTCACCTATAGCACTCTCCTATGGCACTCACCTATGGCACCCACCTATGGTACCCACCTAGCACTCTCCTATGGCACTCTCCTATGGCACCCACCTATGGCACCCACCCAATGGACCACTAAGTAGGGCTAAATGGGGGAATGACAAGGATGTAGGGGGGTGAGGGGATGAGACAGGTGGGGGTGAATAAGGACAAGTGTGTCTGGCCAGTACAGGTGTGTGGGTGACCAGAGCCAGGTGTATGTGTTGGGGGAGGGGGTGAGGTGTGGGTGGTGATTCCAGGTGTAGGTGGGGGTGAGGACAGACCAGGTAACACAGGTAACCTTACCCTGACGTGACCTATTAACGCTACACAACAGTTCCTCAACTCCACTATTTAACATCATACTTAAGTCCACATATCTCCCCCACAAAACCTTCCCCCATACTACATATTTTAACGTGTGTGTGTGTATGTAGGAGGGAGATTAGGTCATACAGAGGGTCTAAGGAAGGGGAGAAAGGATGTGTGTATATATACTTGAGAACGCAGCAACACACACCTAACATTCACACTAACAGGATGTGAACAAAGAGGTGCTGACACAACCCCCCCCTCACAGGTTATCCACTTACTCCTACACGTGGGAATATTTTTAGTGACAAAGCTGTTACAGTAATATTTATATTGTACTGTACACGTCACTGTTACACTGTACTGCGGATCACACTATATGTACACGTCACTGTTCATGTACTACACTGTAATGTACCCATAGCTGTACACTGTTACATTGTGTTACACAGTAAACCTCGTCACTGACAGTCTACCTGCGACAGTCAGCCCTATACTTGCCAATCTTGTCAAACAGTCAGACAGAAAGAACCGTCCAGTCTTAGTTGACTTACTGGCAATATGACGGAGTAACCTGACGGAGCTCAAGAGGAAACAGTCTTGTCCTTTAAGCTGTCACCTTCTGTACACCCATCCTGACAAACAACTGTATATAACTGACGCCATAACTGATTTATTAACTGACTGACGCCATAACTGATTTATTAACTGACTCCATAACTGATTTATTAACTGACTGACTGATAGAGTAAAATACAATAAGGGTGTTAGTACTCACCATGGCTTGTTCAATCTTGTTATCAATGGCGACAGTGCTGGCCGTAGAGGCGCTGTAAGACAAACAAACATGAATTAACATCACACATAAAACACAATCACAACTTATTAAAACACAATCACAACTTATTAAAACACAATCACAACTTATTAAAACACAATCACAACTTATTAAACACAATCACAACTTATTAAAACACAATCACAACTTATTAAAACACAATCACAACTTATTAAACACAATCACAACTTATTAAACACAATACAGCTTATTAAAACACAATCACAACTTATTAAAACTTACAATCACAACTTATTAAAAACACAATCACAACTTATTAAAACACAATCACAACTTATTAAAACACAATCACAACGGCCAAAACACAATCACAACTTATTAAAACACACAATCACAACGCTAGAAAACTACAATCACAACTTATTAAAACCTGAAAATCACAACTTATTAAAACACAATCACAACTTATTAAACACAATCACAACTTATTAAGCACAATCACAACAGTAAACACAATCACAACTTATTAAAACACAATCACAACTTATTAAACACAATCACAACTTATTAAACACAATCACAACTTATTACACACAATCACAACTTATTAAACTTATTCACAGCTTATTAAAACACAATCACAACTTATTAAAACACAATCACAACTTATTAAAACACAATCACAACTTATTAAAACACAATCACAACTTATTAAAACACAATCACAACTTATTAAACACAATCACAACTTATTAAACACAATCACAACTTATTAAAACACAATCACAACTTATTAAACACAATCACAACTTATTAAACACAATCACAACTTATTAAAACACAATCACAACTTATTAAACACAATCACAACTTATTAAACACAATCACAACTTATAAATCTTTGTATATTTAAGTGACTGTAAATATAAGTAGGTAATGTAACCGTGAAATATGTTGACGCCTTTGATTATTGTACAATATTACCTGAACACTTTGGGTCGTATATATTTCAGGGTTGTATAGATAAAGAAGGTTGTGATTATAACATCTGTGTAAATATCTACAGCCACGTTAACACAGGAAGGATAAAACGTACATGAACTATTTGTGGCTTATACCGACACACACACACACTTCCGGTTAGTGATATGATACTGGTGGAACAAGGCTAAGCTGATGTTAGCTGACTTACCACCACCAGTGTTACCACCACCACCACTGTTACTACCACCACTGTTACTACCACTACCACCACTGTCACTCCCACTAGCACCACTGTTACTACCACTACCACCACTGCCACTACCACCACTGTTACTACCACTACCACCACTGTCACTACCACCACTGTTACTACCACTACCACCACTGTCACTCCCACTAGCACCACTGTTACTGCCACTACCACCACTGTTACTACCACTACCACCACTGTCCCCACCAGCACCACTGCCACTGCCACCACCACCACTGTTACTACCACTACCACCACTGTCATCCCACTAGCACCACTGCCACCACCACCACTGTTACCACCACTACCACCACTGTTACTACCACTACCACCACCAGTCATCCCCACTAGCACCACTGTTACTACCACTACCACCACTGTCACCCCACTAGCACCACTGCCACTACCACCACTGTTACCACTACCACTACCACCACTGTTACTACCACTACCACCACTGTCACTTCCACTCAGCACCACTGCCACTGTCACTACCACCACTGTTACTACTACCACCACCACTGTCACTCCCACCAGCACCACTGCCACCTACCACCACTGCTACCACCACTACCACCACTGTCAACCACCAGCACCACTGCCACTACCACCACTGTTACCACCACCACCACCACTGTTACTCCACCCACTACCACCACTGTCACCCCACCAGCACCACTGCCACCTACCACCACTGTTACTACCACCACCACCACTGTCACCCCACTAGCACCACTGCCATACCACCACTGTTACTACCACTACCACCACTGTTACCTTCCACTACCACCACTGCCACTGCCACCACTGTTACTACCACTACCACCACTGTCACCCCACTAGCACCACTGCCACTACCACCACTGTTACTACCACTACCACCACTGTTACTACCACTACCACCACTGTTACTACCCACTACCACCACTGTCACCCCACTAGCACCACCTGCCACTGCCACTACCACCACTGTTACCACCACTACCACCACTGTCACTCACCAGCACCACTGCCACTACCACCACTGTTACTACCACCACCACCACTGTTACTACCACCACTGTTACTACCACTACCACCACATGTCATTCCACTAGCACCACTGCCACTACCACCACTGTTACTACCACTACCACCACTGTTACTACCACTACCACCACCAATTCCACCAGCACCACTCCCACCACCACCACTGTTACCACCACTACCACCACTGTTACCACCACTCCACCACCACTGTTACCACCACCACCACCACTGTCATCCCACCAGCACCACTGCCACCACCACCACTGTTACTACCACTACCACCACTGTCACTCCCACTAGCACCACTGCCACTACCACCACTGTTACTACCACTACCACCACTGTTACTACCACTACCACCACTGTTACTACCACTACCACCACTGTCATTCCACCAGCACCACTGCCACTGCCACCACTGTTACTACCACCACTGTCACTCCCCACTAGCACCACTGCCACTGCCACCACTGTTACTACCACCATCATCGCTCCACTAGCACCACTGCCACTACCACCTGTTACTACCACTGCCACCACTGTTACTACCACTACCACCACTGTTACTACCACTACCACCACTGTCATTCCACTAGCACCACTGCCACTACCACCACTGTTACTACCACTCACCACCACTGCCACTGCCATCACCACCACTGTTACTACCACTACCACCACTGTCACTCCACCACCACCACCTGCCACTACCACCACTGTTACTACCACTACCACCCACTGTCCCCCATTAGCACCACTGTCACTCCACCAGCACCACCACCACCACTACCACTACCACCACTGTCATCCCACTAGCACCACTGCCACTACCTACCACTACCACTACCACCACTGCTCACTCACCACTCACCTCACCACCCACCAGCACCACCACCACTACCACCACTACCACTACCACCACTGTTACTACCACTACCACCACCTCTCGCCGGAGGACAACACCCGCCACCACAGATAAAACATGACGTAATATCCCAAAATCGGTGATAACTAAGCGAACTCTACCGGTCTGACGTCATAAACAAGTATCTAACGTCATCGTTTAACAAGTAACGACAAGTCTTACGTCACCGTTGAACAAGTCTCCTGACGTCATAGGTCGGTCGGTACCCAATCACATTCACTCCACCACTATGATGTCATTGACCAAGAGTCACACACACACGCACATTTACCTGGCCTTTAATTCATACTACCGCCAGAAGGTGGCCATGGTGTCTATGACGTCATCAGTGACCTGAAACTCGGGTAGAAACGAGTTTATTCCGGAATTTTCCTGCAGAGGCTCACCCGTTTCCTCTGTGTGTGTGTGTACTGGAACTTGCACACACAACTAGTACCACCACTATAACTATTACTACTGTAGCATCATTTATCCATAAATAATCCAACACGTGTTATTTCATCATACTTCCTTCGTCATGTCTGCAATTAAATTATTTTTTTTAATTTTGGTTTATGGTGCAGTGTTGTGTTACGGTCACTGCTGCCACCACGGGCACCACCACCACGGGCCCCGCCAGCACCACGGGCCCCACCACCACGGACACGGCCAACAACCACGTACAGAAGACACAGTTTTGGTGGTACAAAGAGATTTCACCGTTGGCCGTCCCTGATGTACCTCTCGTTATAAGCTCTGAGTACGACCACAACAGCAAGACGGACATCGCGCGAGGTGTAAACATGTTGCACGAGAGTACGTGTGTGAGGTTCGTGCTCCACGAGACTGGAGACAAGCTCACGTGCTGGTGAGGAACGGTAAGGTTGTAACGCCGTACCTGGTACAACAGCAGGCCAGGGTTCGTGTCCGTGGTCAACCTACACGTGCCACAGTGCACCACCGCGGTGGGGCACGTGGTGCACGAGTTGATGCACGTGTTGGGGTTCTACCACGAACATCAGCGTCTGGACCGTGATGAACACATAAGTGTCCAGTACGCTAACATAGCGGAGGGTCACGAACTCAACTTCCGTAAAGTGTTTAACGAGACCTGGGGCTGCCCTACGACATTGGCTCCGTCATGCACTATGGCCCCTACGGGTTCTGTAAAGACTGCACCAGGAGGACCATAGTGGCCATGCCTGGGGAGTCCTCCTCCTCACACATGGGCCAGAGGCTTAACCTCAGTGTTATTGACGTGGCCAAGGTCAATCGTCTGTACCAGTGTACCGAACATTACCTGGGAGACGACCTGCCCAGCGCCCAGCGCTACCAAGACTGGTCCTACTACTAGGAACATAAGAACGAGCGGGCCTATTGGCCCATACTGCCAGTCCCATTTACACCCAACCCTATTGCTCATATATCCATCCAACCTATGTTTGAAGCTATCCACACCACCCACCCTGAAACCCACGCTACCTCATTAATTTTGTTTGGGCACAACAACCTTAACTTTACCCTTAACGTAACCTAACTTAACCTTAACTTATTATTATTAGACCTTGTCCACGCTTGTTTGTACGAGTAAAGCAGCTTACTGTACTGTACTGTACAGTACAGTACAGTGTGCATACAGTACAGTACAGTACTGTACTGTATACACACACGCCCCACACCCCGGCGGCGGACACGTCAAGGGCGAATGAACGAACAGTTGAGGAAACTGTAGGACGAACAGTGAGAAGAACCAGCGGCGGAAACATGAAGAGAAGAAGAAAAATGCTGGGGTAAAGGAACTCCACTCAACAGACAACCTTCAGAATAACTCTCCGGGTTCGACTCTCCGCCAGTCAACACCGCCACCTGTGTTAAACTCTACGGTAACTTTACACACTTGTTGGGGAACATGGATGTTAAGGTACAGAATAGTTAGGGATGATATATTATAGTTAAGGTAGAGTCTCAGTGTTAATGTTGTGTATTAGCTAAAGTTACCCGGTTAAGTGTATTCTTAAGGTCTCAGTTATGTGTGTATGTGTATAATAATAATAATTAACGGCTTATTGAAAAAGCATGGAAGCCGGAAGGCTGAAAGTATACACTTACACAATTGGGGAATGGTTCTCTTGATTTACAAATGATGTACAAGTAACATAAGTGATACAAATATATCTAGAAGTGTAAGTAATAAGAGGAGAGGTCTTATTGCAACTATATCTTGCGCTAGTCAGGCCGCACCTCGATTATGCGGTTCAGTTCTGGTGCCCTTATTATAGAATGGATATCAATTCACTAGAGTCGGTGCAGCGAAGAATGACGAAAATGATTCCGGACTTAGAAACCTTCCATATCAGGATAGGTTAAAGAAACTAAACTTGCCTTGTCATGTTTAAGTTTTCTGGTCATCCACCTTGGCTCATTCTTATTTGCCCTAATTTTTCTGTATGGTATATTTTGTTCTTGTGCTTTATGTAGTATACTAGTGAATATATTATAGTCAAGATCAATTGTTGTGTCATCTATGACCTCAGCCCTTCCTACTGGGGACTGACGTGACTGTTCCCAGTGACCTCACCTAGGTACCTTCTTAACCCCTGATAATACGCCAACCGAAGTTTGGGACTCTGACCATATTGTCATTGTTTTTGTTTCCCAATTTAGTGAACCTGATTTCTCTGTGATCACTGTTACCTAGTTCTTCCCTACTGTGATATCTTTGATAATATTTTCTTTTATTTGTTAATACTAGGTCTAATATATTGTCACCTCTAGTAGGTTCTGTAATTAGTTGTTTCAAAAATTGTCCTGTACTGCGTCTAGGAAGTCTTCAGATTCATAGTCACCTACAATGTTGTCCCAGTCAATATTTCTGAAGTTGAAATCCCCATAATGCATAGGTTCTTATATTTTGCTGCCCTACTCATTTCTGCCATATAGGCTGAGCTGCTTCTTTCCCAAGACTTGGGGGCCTGTAAATCACTCCATAATTAGTTTTTTCTTCCTTCCGTGATTTCTACCCATACAGACTCGGTTCCTATTTCACCCTTTATTGAATTATTGATACAACATTTTAATGTATCCTTGACGAAGTGTGCTATTCTTCCTACCTTCCTGTCCTTGTGAAAAGGTTGTACCCTTCTATGTACTCTGATAAAAAATTTGTTCGCCAGATTCATCCAAGTTTCGGTGACTGCTATGACGTCTACATTCTCGGACATACAACCGCTCTCAGCAAGTCTATTTTATTTCTAACGCTCCTACTGTTTGTATAGTATACATTTAAACCTACCCTTCCCTGGTCCTGTTTTACCCTTTGTCCTGAGCAACTAATTTTACTTCCCAGGACCTGCTTGTTTTTGACTCTCACTTTCCCGACCTCTCTCTACTGGCGAAACCCCCCCTTCGGAGTGACAATTTCACGCTCCAAGGATGCAGACAACGTCTTTACCCCCTCACGAGACAAGTGTACCCGCGACTGTACAGGTAGTCATTGCCAGCTATCAATGAATGCCCAACCATTAATGCCCATCATCATTAACTCGAATACGCTGAATTGCTTCAAACATAGGTTGGATGCTCATATGAGCAATAGGGGTTGGGTGTAAGCGGACTGCCCAGTATGGGCCAATAGGCCCGCTGCAGTTTCCTCCATTCTTATGTTCTTATGTAATCTTCCCCAGCGCCTCCCTATACCTCTTGAAAAGTTCCTCACTCCTAACCTTTCCTATGTCGTTTCCTCCCACACTAAGACACACTACTGGCCTGGTACCTCCTGACAAAACCCTGTCTAACCTCTCAGGAATCCATAAAGGAGATATAGATAAAGTTCTTATAATATCCGAGCAAGATAGGACTCGGAGCAACGGATTTAAGTTGGATAAGTTTAGGTTTAGGAGGGAGATAGGAAGGAACTGGTTCACAAATCGGGTGGTGGACGAGTGGAACAAGCTTAGCAACTTTGTAGTAAGTGCTGGAACGCTGGAAAGTTTCAAAAGGAGGCTAGATAGATTCATGGATTATAGAGAGTGGTAGTAACTCTAGACAGGAGCTGCCATGCACAGGCCAACCGGCCAATTGCAGACTCCTTATTTTCTTATGATGTGTGGCCACGTGGCCAGGACAGTAGCTTGGGGCAATGCAGGTGTGCTGCATACATAAGAACATAAGAACATAAGAAAGTGGGATACTGCAGGAGGCCGACTGGCCCATACAGAACAGATCCCTTTCACACCATCCAGCACTTCCATGTGCCCTGTCCAGCTTCATCTTGGCTCCCTAGCGTCCCCGATCCTACTATAGCACTCGGTAGCCTGTTCACATATCCACAACTCTGTACCAAACCAGTGCTTGCCTATATCCTTTCTGCCAGATCGATTTATCTAATTTAAAAGCCATTTATTTCTGAATTATTTCGTTATTGCTGGCTTCAGAACATCTTCCATTTTACCCTTGTTAATCCCTTACCCCACTTGTACACCTCTATCACTTATCTCCCTAACTCTACGCCTCTCCTAATGAATGTAAGCCCTAAGCTTTTCAGTCTTTCTTCATATGGAAGGTTTCTAATATTATGGATCATTTTGTCATTCTTCTTTGTACTCAAAAGAATCTGTCCATTCTATAATAAAGACACCAGGGCATAATCATGGCCAATGGCCTCACTAATGCTAGGTAAAGTTTCAAGATAACGTCAGCAGTTCTGTTACTCACAGACCTAGAATGTGAACCCAAGAATCCTGTTTGCCGCTTATTTGCGAACGCTAATACATTGTTTTCTGGGTTTTCAAGTCGTTGCTAACAAATACACCTGAATCTTTTTCACAAACTGGAGTTTTCCTAATCCGTGTTACCCCCTAGTTTTATACTTAACGTTTGTATTCGTCTTCCCTATCTGTAGTACCTTGCATTTATCAGTATTAAAATTCATTTTGCCAGTCACTGACCACTCATATAAGATATCTAGATCTCTTTAGAAGGTGTTCAAAGTCACTGTCTGAATTGTACTCTCCCCATTTTGGTATCATCTGCAAATTTACTAATCCTACAGTTGCCTTGCCTAAATCAAGATCATTAATGAATATAACAAACAGCAGAGAGGCCTAATACAGATCCCTAGAGGAACTCAGCTTTTTGACCCACCCCAGTCTGACTTTAATCCATTTATACTGACTCTTTGTTTCCTACCAGTTAACCATGGCCCTAATCCCATTTTAATACTGATCCACTATTCCATGTGCTTCTACCTTCCTTATCAATCTCTCATGAGGACTCTATCAGATAACTTTACTGAAATCTAAATAAATTATATCATATGACTTATCATTATCTACCGCTTCAAATACTTCTGAGAAAAGCTAAGCAAATTTGTAGAGACAAGAACATCCCTGGGTGAACCGTGCTGAGAAGAATAGATTAGTTGAATGTTTCAAGGTGGCTTCTGATTTTGTAGCAACCAAATTGACTCTAGCAACACTATGATTGACGTGAGACTAATGGGACAATTTGATGCTATTGATTTATCACCTTTTTGAAAATCGGAACTACATTTTAGGATTTCCAAGCTTTACAACAAGGCCCCGTCTTCTAATGACTTTATTAAATAAAACTGCTAATGGATTACTCAACTCATCTCTACATTCTTTTTAATATTCTAGCATATACCTCGTCTGGACCAGGCAGTCTATGAGACTTCAGTTTGCTAATTACTTTAAGCACATCGTTACTAAGTAATGTTATTCATCAACATATTTTCTATACCAGCAGTTATATACCTTATGAACTTCTGGAAACTGTACTAGGTTTTTCATTTGTGAATCACCGGGCCCGAAAATGACTATTTAACGTACTACACATTTCCTAACTCATCATCAGTCATTTCTCCTGTCGTAGTTTAAGGGACCTATTGTATCTCTAACCTTTGGTTATACAGTTGATAAAAGCTTAGGGTTATTTTTCGATTCGTTTGCTACCTTGATTTCATAATTTCTCTTTGCTTTCCTAATTTCTGTTTTTACCTGTCTTGTTAGGTTCTGATAGTAACCAAGTAAGTGATTTTCGCCCTTTCTTGCTTTTCTTTTATACTCCTTTCTTTTTCCTAGAAGATCTAAGAGTCTATTATTCATCCATTTGGTTGGTTCCGTGTCGATCTGAATTTACTGCTTTTAGGGATGTGTTTGTTTGGGCTTTATTGATTGTCGCAATAATTGTTCATAGTAGCTGCTAAATTAAATTCGGGGTTATCCGTCCTAAGTTGACAGTTTCGAGGTGTGGGGGATAATCTTTTGACCATAGGGTCATCATAGGTCTCCTTAAGCTACCGTAATTAGCTTCCTAAAATCCGGGATCAAGGCCGAATTTTTCCTTCTTCCTGCCATCCCCGCCAACTCATTTAAAATATGTGGCTTTATGATCACTGTTTCTAGTTCGTCTCCAATCAACATCTTTTGCTAGATTTTTTATTATTACTGAGAACTAAATCGAGGGATATTTCCTCTAGTGGGCGAGTTTAGCGATTGATATAAAAAACTATCTTGTACTTCTGAAAATCTTCGGATTCATTATCGCTAAGTTGATTTTTCCAATCTATGCCCTGAAAAGTTGGAAATCGCCTAGAATACATACATTGTTTCTATCAGATGCCTTCTTCAGCCTTTCACTCCATAGCAATTTGCAAAATAATTCCTACTCCAAATTAGGTGGTCTATATATAACACCAATGACTACGGATTCTGCCCTCGCCAATCTCTACCCAAATACTTTCATTGTCGCTATTTGTTTTAATGTTTGATTTATTGCAGCTTTTTAATGACACCTGATATACACTGCTACCGCCACCTCTCCTTCCCTACTCTGTCAAATTTAAATAGGTTATATCCTGGAATATGAAATTCTGCTAAAAAATGCTTGCTGTTTGGTTTTTATCCATGTTTCCGTTATTGCAATTATATCTATGTTCTCTTTACTAACAATGGCCCTGAGCTGGTCCATTTTGTTAAGTGTGTGTGTGTGTGTGTGTGTGTGTGTGTGTAAGAACATAAGGAGTCTGCAATAGGCCGGTACGGCCTGTGCATGGCAGCTCCTGTCGAGAGTTACTACCACTCTCTATCATCCATGAATCTATCTAGCCTCCTTTTGAAACTTTCCAGCGTTCCAGCACTTACTACATAGTTGCTAAGCTTGTTCCTCGTCCACCACCCTATTGTGAACCAGTTCCTTCCTATCTCCTCCTAAACCTAAACTTATCAACTTAAATCCGTTGCTCAGGTCTATCCTGCTCGGATATTATAAGAACTTTATCTATATCACCTTTATTGATTCCTTTCACCCACTTAAATACTTCTATCATATCTCCCCGCACTCTTCGTCTTTCTAGGGAATGCAAGTTAAGTTTCTTTAACCTATCTTGATATGGAAGTGTGTGTGTGCAAATAAGGGGATTGAGTTACGTTTTAACAATAGCGAAAGATAAAGTTTATGATAGGACCACAAGACTGGTTGGTACTGGTGACCCGTGGGGCTTCCTCAACGACTATTACAATCTTGCTACAGGTCCCCCCCTGTTCCAAGGTCCACAGGGGGACTGAATGTGGGTGGAGGTGGTATGGGGTATAGGTGGAGGGAATGTGACTGGAGGGGTGGAGGTGGATGGAGTGTGGGTGGGGGTGTGGTGAAGGTAGATGGGGGTGTGGGTGGAGGTGGTGTGGTTGGACGTGAAGGTGGTGTGGCTGGGCGTGAAGGTGGTGTGGCTGGACGTGAAGGTGGTGTGGCTGGGCGTGAAGGTGGTGTGGGTGGAGGTGGTGTGTCAGGCAGCGGGTTAGGCGAGTGTAGAGCCGGCGATATGTCAAGGACCTACCACCATCACCTACCACTACTACCACCATCACTACACCTACCCCCCACACACGCCATCACTGTGTCAGATGTTTAATGGTGTATTAAAGATCATATATAATAATTAACTTATACAACAGACTCATTGTTACTAAGTTGTTGTTGTTATCGAAAATATCCAACCATTCTCTATCTCTTGCCGTAATCATCACCTTTTATAACTAATGAGTGAGAGTGTGTGTTGGTCACATGAGTAGATAATATATTTTTTACTGCTAAGGTATATAGCAGTGTGTAGGTAGGTTACTGACCACCCCCAGCATCGTAATTAAGTCGCCTCCGTGCACAATGATGATGGAAAGTAAGACGGTGGTCACAACCTCCTGTTAGACCAATACTACACAGATCAGCTCACCTGTCCACCAAGATACTCTTCACCAAGGCGTTAGCGTAGGTCTGGTAATCGTACATATCAGAGCACAACATTATTCCTCTCGGTAAGGTTTTCCTCCCGCTATCAACAACTTCCTCACGTTATCAAGGTCTTCCTCGCGTTATCAAGGTCTTCCTCGAGTCACAAACAACGTAGTTAGTGATGGTGAGGTAACGATGAGAGAGAGCGGTGGCGAGCAGGCGTGTCTGGGTTACTGCCTCTTTCCTCTGAATCACAGGACGGACTGCTGCTGCTGCTTGCCTGTCTGAACAACGGTGCTGACGATTGCTCCTCCTCCCCTCACCCCCTCATCCTCCTCCGCCCTACCTCCCCACACCTCCTCTTCCTCCGCCACCCTTTCTGTTGTGTGTTCGTGGGGAGGAGGTAGAGGAGGAGGCCCCGGAAAGCGCATGAACACCACACTTCGATTTCTAGCTCAGTGGTTATGCGCCATGCCGGGCCCTTTATCAGCTGATTGCAACACAACGTCACCTGCTCCTCCCCCAACCTGATCCCTGACCCCCAACCATCCAGGACCGGCTGGCTCCTGCATATTGACTTCTCCCTGATATTTCTTCCCTTCCTAGTGAGTGAGTGTTGTGCTTAACACGGGGCCTGGTGGGTGTTATGCTCAATCCTGGTGGGTGTTATGCTCAATACGGGGCCTATTTTTGCCAGTGTATGACGTGTGTGTTATGGAAGTCCTTCACTGCCGGTCACGTCTGGCTTGACGCGACAAGCAGTGGCAGACACGCCTGTCACCAGGTGATCAAGAGACAGTCATATGTATCTACCATCTGCATATACCTATATTTCCCTACCTAGAAATATCTGTCTACCTATCTATCTATGAGAGAGAGTGTGTGTGTGTGTGTGTGTGTGTACATAAAGTGATGGTGAAGTGTTAAGACAACAAACAGAAATAACCACAAATTGAAACAAAAAGTGACGTGGTTGTGTGTGTGTTGCTACTTCTGCAAGGTTATTATGACGCATTGTTGTAAATAACCGAGACGAAACTGCAGACAGAACGCACACACATACACACACAGCAGAAAGTGGTGACCTCAACCGTTCACAGTTACCGTGTGAACGTGGCATTAACTCCCAAGGTTAGACATAACAAAGGATATCCGTTTAGGAATACAACCGAACATTTTGTGTGTGTGTGTGTGTGTGTGTGTGTGTGTGTGTGTGTGTGTGTGTGTGTGTGTGTGTGTGTGTGCGTGAGTGTGTGTGTGTGCAGGAACAAACATACACACCCACCCTTTAATAATCAATAAAGGTAACATAACAACCTTGGTATCTAATTCAATAACTCAAACAATCTTGTTACATTCAATACACCACACCTGTGACATCCTTCCGTGACAACAGTGACATGCGTAACAGCCTGGAGGTGACACAAGTAACTGTCATAGTTAACATTCATTCATCAAACACACAAGACGCCCTGTTATGTTGAGTCACTGCAGTGTATAGCAGGTGTACAGATGTCAGTGTACAGGTGACAGTGTCCATATGAGTGTACAGGTGACAGTGTACAGGTGACAGTGTACAGGTGACAGTGTACAGGTGACAGTGTACAGGTGACAGTGTACTCAACCATCTTCACTACTCAAGAGCCATTACTGAGGTCTTCCTGACACCACCACACCATTGTACCTCTTCTGACACCATATCACCACCACACTATTGCACCTCTTCCTGACACCATATCACCACCACACTATTGCACCTCTTCCTGACACCATATCACCACCACACTATTGCCTCTTCCTGACACCATATCACCACCACACTATTGCCTCTTCCTGACACCATATCACCCACACTATTACCGCTTCCTGACACCATATCACCACCACACTATTGCACCTCTTCCTGACACCATATCACCACCACACTATTGCACCTCTTCCTGACACCATACCACCACACTATTGCACCTCTTCCTGACACCATATCACCACCACACTATTGCACCACTCCCTGACACCATATCACCACCACACTATTGCACCTCTTCCTGACACCATATCACCACCACCCTGTCTGCTCCTGACACCATATCACCACCACTATTGCCTCTTCCTGACACCATATCACCACCACACTATTGCACCACTCCCTGACCATATCACCACCACACTATTGCACCTCTTCCTGACACCATCACCACCACACTATTGCACCACTCCCTGACACCATATCACCACCACACTATTGCACCTCTTCCTGACACCATATCACCACCACACTATTGCACCACTCCCTGACACCACCACCTTCACCAGCCACCACGGACAACAAGGTCAGACTCATCAATAAGTCAATCGCTGGTCCAGTTGCGAGCTCTCTCTCTCTCTCTCTCTCTCTCTCTCTCTCTCTCTCTCTCTCTCTCTCTCACACGCGCGCACACACCATGTTGACTACTAATGAAGGGTGGAAATAGTATCAATTTATAACTTAATATTATTAACAACAACAAAATAATAATAATAATTTACCTGGAGATTATTATTATTAACCAGTAACCCACGTACGTTGTACTTTTGTAATAACCACAATACATTCGCCCCTCTGTAATATAATAATTAATTACAGGTAACTACATTATAATTATTAAATAAAACAAAAAATTACTGAATGAAAATATTAATTAAACAATTACATATTATCTAACACACACACAGACAGAAAGATAAACTGGCAGACACAGACATTAAAACCCAGAATACTGAAACTAAACACAGACAAACAGACAGTGAACAAGTTAGACAGACAAACAGACAGTGAACAAGTTAGACAGACAGTCTCTGATGTTAACTTACGCCATGATGTCATAATACTTCTTATTGGTGAGAGTTATGGGGGTGTGGAAGCCGGGGGTCAAGTTCCCGGGGGTAACTGTTCCGGGGGTTACTGTTCCGGGGGTCCGTGTTCCGGGGGTCCATGTTCCGGGGGTTACTGTTCCGGGGGTTACTGTTCCGCCGGTCCCCCTGTAAGCAGTGTTCATCATCATGGCTGGCTCTGGTGGCCGGATATATTCAGAACTGGTCTTATACTGTTCCTGATGGCCGGATATGTTCAGAACTGTCCGGAAATTGGTTCTGGTGGCCGGATATGCTCAATACAGTCCTTACATTCGTTGTGAGGGCCGGATTTACTCAGAACCGTCCGGATTGTCCCCTCTGAGGGCCGGATACTCAAAAATGTCCTTATATTGGCTCTGATGACCGGGGAAACTCCAAATTGGCTAACCGGCTCAATCAAGCTCAATGGACCAACACGAGTTCGATTGCTATCCTAACAGGTGTGGCAATAATCAATAGTTTACCTGGAAAAGAGAGAATATTGAGCCCTGGCTTAATAACAGACTCAACTGGTTACTTTGGATTGGGTTGGTTTCATGTCTAAAATTGATTCACGTTCCAACACTTTCCAGAATTCCCAGAACGCGCAGATTCCAAGCTGGTGCGTGACGAGGATGACTCCCCCCCCCCCGGCAGTCTCAACATACCTGTAATCTAGCTGTCTAATGCACACGCGCGCACACACACACTGGTGACCTTCAACACCACACAATACCACCATTGGGTGTGACTCTCAACCTGAAATACATTGCCTTGAGTATATTCCTCCTTCCTCTTTCTTCAGTCATCTCCTCCTTCCTTCCTTCCTTGAGAGAGAGAGAGAGAGAGAGAGAGAGAGAGAGAGAGAGAGAGAGAGAGAGAGAGAGAGAGAGAGAGAGAGAGAGAGAGAGAGAGAGAGAGAGAGACCTGAAAGTTTGATGTTGTGGGTCAGTTTATGTGACGGACCGGTGAGACCCAACCCAGCCACAGCTCTTTACCACAGTACCACAACTCTGCACCACACTACCACACCTCTGCACCACACTACCACACCTCTGCACCACACTACCACACCTCTGCACCACACTACCACACCTCTGCACCACACTACCACACCTCTGTACCACACTACCACAACTCTGCACCACACTACCACACCTCTGCACCACACTACCACACCTCTGTACCACACTACCACACCTCTGTACCACACTACCACACCTCTGCACCACACTACCACATCTCTGCACCACACTACCACACCTCTGTACCACACTACTGTAGTGATGGGTTGTCAGACCACAGCTTACATCGCAAGGAAAGCCAGACTTGACCCGACATTAGGGAGGTCAAAAGTATAGGGTAACTCTGCAGTTGACCAAGGATTGTAAATCAGCCTAGCTCCCCTCCCATGTGACATGTCACCACAACAGACATGTAAGAAGGCACCAGCCGACTCTCTTCCAATATACAATAACCTACTCTCTGAACAAAGGCCGGACCTGACCTCACATTAGCCAGGTCAAATGTAACCCTCGGAGCCCAACTCAAGGGGCCACAAATCAACCAGGGCCTCTCATGTCACACGGCCCCACCTGATGACTTCTCCAGAAAGTACGTCTTACATCTCAGAAACTCCAGTCTGACCCGACATTAGGGAGGTCAAGTGTAGGGGAACTCTCACGGTTGCTCTCCCAATATACACGGCCCCACCTGATGACTTTCCCAGATAGTTTCTGAAAAGTCCAGACCTGACCTCACATTGGCCAGGTCAAATGTAAGGAGACCCTTCGCCGCCCCCCCCCCACCCCGACCAGCTGAACCTGACGGCTCGCATCCCAATATATAGGACGTCCTAGTCCTCCCTCAGGGAATTTGGCAGAGTCAGAGAGAGAGACACACAGGGATCGGAGGAGGAGGTCCACCACAGCCGAGTCCCGCTCACGGGAGGAGAGTCTTGCAGGACTTCCCTCCCCGACTTCCCTCCGGTGTCCCAGCTAAGCAGTCGCCCTCCCGACACCAGTGTCCCAGCTAAGCAGTCGCCCTCCCGACACCAGTGTTCCAGCTAAGCAGTCTCCCTGCTAGGCCTCCCCTAGGTCACGTGAGTGTTTGTCAGAGCTTTCCACGGGATGAGTTACTTATGTGGGAAGTGTATTCATTTCATGTTCGTGTCCGAGAATCAGTGTCTAGTAACGTAATAATGTCCTAGTAACTTTCAATAGAAGGTGTTATTAATGTGTCCATGTCATGTTCGTAATTAATAAAGAGTTGTAACGAAGCAGTGTTTGACAAGTCGCCTTTAAGAACGTAATAGATGTGTATTGACGTATAAGATACGATAAGTGTACGATAAGTGTAAATAACTATCACGGCCACGCTACCAAAGTCTTCCTCTCTTTATACTCTTATACTATCAATATTCTACCTATATGTAATCTTCTTCTTGTGAGTTTTGTCTCACACCACCACACCCCCTGTACCACACTGCCACACCTCTGCACCACACCACCACATCTCCCCTGGGCACCACACCACCACACATCTCTGCACCACACCACCACACCCCTGCACCACACCGCCACACCTCTGCACCACACCACCATCTCTGCACCACACCACCACACCCCCAGACACACTACCACACCTCTGTACCCACACACTACCACACCCTGCACCACACCACCACACCCCTTGCATCACACTACCACACCTCTGTACCACACACTACCAATAACTCTAAACCACACCACCACACCCTCTGCACCACACCACAACACCTCTGCACCACACCACCACACACACCTGCACCACACCACCACACCTCTGCACCCCACACCACCACACCCCTGCACCACACTCACCACACCTCTGCACCACACCACCACACCTGCACCACACCACCACACCTCTGTACCACACTACCACACCTCTTCACCACACTTCCACACCTCTGTACCACACTACCACACCTCTTCACCACACTACCACACCTCTGTACCACACTACCACACCTCTGCACCACACTACCACACCTCTGTACCACACTACCACACCTCTTCACCACACTACCACACTACCACACCTCTGCACCAAGCCACATCGCCATTCCTGTATACATGTATTCAATTATTCTATTTGTATAATGTATTGTGCAGAGCTCGTGTCTGTCTGTCTATTGTATGCATGTAGGTCGTTTCCATATTGACTTTGACACGTACAGTACGTGTGTGTGTGTGATGTACCGTGAGTGGTGATGCTCAGGGATATCTCTCTCTCTCTCTCTCTCTCTCTCAACAGCAGCACCTCGACCGTGGTTGGGGTAACGACCGTATAAAGGTTGACGAATTAATAGGAGCGTGTTGGATAGTGGCGCCCATGTTGGCAGACCCCCGCTCACACACAAGGCCAAGCAGGCACAAACACACACGCCACGGACTGGCGCCACTGTCAAAAACAAAGCCAAACAACACAACGACCTGGGCTCACACACACAGTATGCCAGGTAACACTTATCATTAAGACGTCCACGTTATCACACAAATAACTAATTAAATACACAAACAGTACACCCCCCTGCGTACCCCCCACACCCCCCCAGGCACCCCCACACCCCCCTGTGTGTACCCCCCCACACCCCCCCTGCGTGCCCCCCTACACCCCCCTGTGTACCCCCCCCACACCCCCTGTGTACCCCCCTACACCCCCTGTACCCCTCCACACTCTGTGTACCCCCCACACCCCCCTGTGTACCCCCTACACCTACAGTGCATTAAATGCACACATCTACGCTCACTAAGGTGTATCCCTTGAGCAATGATGACTTAACCCCTGAGTACGATGACTTAACCCCTTGAGTACGATGACTTAACCCCTTGGAGTACGTACGATGACTTAACCCTTTGAGTACGATGACTTAACCCCTTGAGTACGATGACTTAACCCTTGAGTGACGATGACTTAACCCCTTGAGTACGATGATTCTGAATCTCCTTGCGTACGATGACTTAACCCTGAGTACGATGACTTAACCTTGAGAGTACGATGATTTAACCCTTGAGTACGATGATTAAACTTTGAGTAATAATGATGACTTAACCCCTTGAGTACGATGACTTAAACCCTTGAGTACGATAACTTAACCTCTTGAATACGATGACTTAACCCCTTGAGTACGATAGCTTAACCCGTTGAGTACGGTGACTTAACCCCTTGAGTATGACTTAACCCCTTGAGTACGGTGACTTAACCCCTTGAGTATGACTTAACCCCTTGAGTACGGTGACTTAACCCCTTGAGTATGACTTAACCCCTTGAGTATGAGACAGTGAACAGAACAGTTTTGGTCAGTCATTGGGAGAGTTAACGTGAGCGGCGCCAATCTTAAACCAGGCCAGTGTCGTGACGCATAGCTGTGACGTCATCAATACTCGTGATTGGTGGAGTGCCTCGGGGTGGGAGTCCCATGCTTAATGAATAACACACACACACACACACACACACACTTTTGTCCTTCCACATAACTTGTGTTTCAATCTCGGGTTTTGAGAGAGAGAATATGTATCTATGTCAGCTCATTGACCGTAACACGAGAGACCCTCACCTTGTAGGGAGATGTGGGAGGTGTGAAGGTGAGATAGGCGGAAAGTGCCAGACAGTGACAGTGCCGGAAGGATCCCTGTGTTGACCCTGGCCGTATACCTTGGCCCAGGTGAGTGCCAGTGACAATTCACCTGTTTGGTTAACGAGGACACTACTGTACACCCTCACTATACTACACCATATACAACACCCTCACTATACTACACCATATACCACACCCTCTCACTATATTGCAACACCACATCACACCCACAACCTATCACGACACCACCCACCATACTACCACAACACACCCACAATATTCATTTAACCACATACACCACCACCACACCTTGTCACCACACCACCACCACACTGTGTCACCATACACCACCCCGTCACCACAAAAACACACATTTCTCCAGGTATTTCAGTGTACCGCAACACCACACACACACACGAAGATGTAGTAGGTGATAAAGGAGAGAGAGAGAGAGAGAGAGAGAGAGAGAGAGAGAGAGAGAGAGAGAGAGAGAGAGAGAGAGAGAGAGAGAGAGAGAGAGAGAGAGAGAGAGAGAGAGAGAGAGAGAGAGAGAGTATGTTTAAAGAGGGGAGGGTGAGATGGAGGCTGTGTGCATCAGAGACAGACACACAGACAGGAAGAGAAGTTATCACGCCTGGCTGCCCAACACGACCCTGCCAACATCCTCCTCCACCACCACGCCTGACAACACCCGCCACGCCTTTCACCTGGCCACTGTAAGTCACCTGGTCACTGTAGGTCACCTGGTCACTGTAAGTCACCTGGCCAGTGTAATTAACGCCCTGTAATCTGTAACGCCTATATACAGTGTTCACCTAATTAATGCCATTTGGTTACCTGTAGTGTGTGTGTGTGTGTCCAACCTACAGCACCACAAAGCAGCATCAAATTCTCACAGCACCACAACACACAGCAGCATAACACCACCACAGCAGCACCATAACACCGCTACAACACCATAACACCACCACAACACCATTACACCACCACAGCAGCACTATACCACCAACACAACACCATTACACCACCATACCACAGCACAACACCATTACACAACCACAGTAACACACACCACAACTCTACCACCGCGCCACTATCCTACAGCGCTATTCATTTAAAGATCATTGGCGTTTTTGTGCCTTTAAGTGAATGTCGAGGTCAACCTTAAGCTGGACAGATGCTTATCACACGTGTTCTAGAGAGAGAGAGAGAGAGAGAGAGAGAGAGAGAGAGAGAGAGAGAGAGAGAGAGAGATAATAATACAATATAATTACCGTCACAGGTACTTAGTAAACAGGTGAACACTATCCTGACCTGACCTAACCCAACCCCTAATCATCAACAACTTTCTATCTCTTCACCCCCTCCTAACCACCCCTCAGCCCTCCTAACGACCCCTCAGCCCTCCTAACCACTCCTCCGACTGTCACGTTGCACTACAGGTGATATTTCCCAGGTGTTAGTTATAAGCTGCGGCAGTACTGTATCGTCACACCTGATGACCGTCCACAAACACTTGCTGTATTTACATAAAACCTTGATAGTGTGTGTGTGTGTGTGTGTGTGTGTGTGTGTGTGTGTGTGTGTGTTGTCATATTCCTACTCACTATTTAACAGGTCCTACCACACACACACACACACCAGAGCAGGGAACCACAGTAGAGATAGCCATGTACCCACGCCCAAAGTCCAGGTATCCACGCCTAACACGCCATGTACCCACGCCCAAAGCCCAGGTACCCACGCCTAACACGCCATGTACCCACGCCCAACATACGCCTCATAGACTCTCTAGGCTTACCATATCTCTCTATTTACTGTTACCACGACATCGAGTTTAACGTCCATACACACACTGTACTGTGCTCTACACACACACACACCCAGTCAAACTTACCTTTTACACTGTCACTATGTTGAAATGCCCCGTAGTATGACCTTCTCCCCACCTAGTTATTATATATCATATTTGTATCACTTATGTTACTTGTATATTATTTGTAAATCAAGTGAACCATTCCCCTATTAAGTAACTGTATATGTTCAGCCTTTCGTCTGCCACGCTCTTTCAATAAACCGTTAATTATTATTATTATTACACACACACGCAGGGTTTAAAAACAGAATCGCGCGCCATCTTTAAATCCGTTCTTTCACTATTGGACGTCTCCATATACTGTACAGTATATACATTGTACTGTCTCCTACACATACACAGGGTCCAATAACAGCTTCGCATCAGCTTGGAAGAGTCACGATTGGTCTCGTTATAACACTACGCACTAGTTGGTTGACGGTGACCAATTAGACTCGTATTTCACCAGTTTGGAACACTATTGAAAGGCCTCCTCCTTCTCTTCTTAAACACTGACTGCCACTTAAAACTTGACAAAACCACACTGACGAAGCTGATGAAGACGCAGCAAGAGGAGGGGAACTTTGTTTTTGAAGTGGATGTTTTCAGTGCAGTTTACACATACAGTACACTAAGTCGTTCCCCACACAGACCACCGTCACTAGTAAAGGTGTTGTGGCGGTACACGTCGAACACACGGTGGTAAATATATGTACTTTTTGAGGGCCAGCACAAGTGAAGACCTCGCCGCGCGCCGTTGGGGTGTGTGGTGCAGTAAGGCGAGAGCGTTGGAGCGAGCAGGGGAGAAGCTGTGTGTGTGTGTTTGTTTGTCCGAGGGAAGAGAACTTCGTGCCAGGGCCGCCCCAGTCACCCCTCCCCCCCCATCTTCCTCCCCATCCCAACCAGCATCTCTCCCCCATCTCGTCACAATATAAACTATCCCCACCTTACAACTCTTCCTTCTTTCCCCCAAAATCTCCTTCTCTCCCCCCACCATAACACATCTCCACACCGTCACTGGAAAATGAGACCAAAATCACACACTGGCATCTTAAACAACCCTGACCACTTGGCGCCACCCACCCCAGCCCTCCCTATCTAGACAGCCAACCCACCCCATCCCACTTAGCCTGCCCGCCCACCCTATCTAGACAGCCAACCCACCCCATCCCACTTAGCCTGCCCACCCACCCCAGCCCATCCTATCTGGATAGCTAACCCACCCCATCCCACCTATCCTGCCCACCTTGCCAACCCACCTCAGTCCACCATCCTAACCCACCTAGCCAGTCAACCCACCATCCTAACCCATCAACCATCTCTCCTCTCCTTAAACATAACCTAACCTAACGTTACCTTAACTTAACCCAACCCAACCACCTTCTCCAAATAACGTGAGGGGGGGCTAATCTTCAGGTGATATAAGCCGTGGGGGCTAATCTTCAGGTGATATAAGCCGTGGGGGCTAATCTTCAGGTGATATAAGCTGTGGGGGCTAATCTTCAGGTGATATAAGCTGTGGGGCTAATCTTCAGGTGAAATAAGCTGGGGGCTAATCTTCAGGTGAATCCCACACTAATATCTAGTAATGCAGCGTCGGCAGGTGTTGTATTCAGGTCAGACAGATAACACCTTGATATGATAATGGTGGTATTTTTCTGGCTAAATAAACTGTTTCAATTCAATTAAAACACTAGAACAACTTTTATTAGATCAATACACCAATTGCGTGTCGGATCACCTGAAGATTAGCCCCCACAGCTTATATCACCTGAAGATTAGCCCCACAGCTTATATCACCTGAAGATTAGCCCCCACAGCTTATATCACCTGAAGATTAGCCCCACAGCTTATATCACCTGGTGCCCCCACAGCTTATCACACCTGAAGATTAGCCCCAACTTATATCACCACAATTATTAGCTTATATCACCTGAAGATTAGCCCAGCTTATATCACCTGAATTAGCCCCCAGCTTATATCCCCACCCTGAAAAGATTACGCACCCACAACATATCACCTGAATTAGCCCACAGCTTTATCACTGAATTAGCCCCCACAGCTTATATCACCTGAAGATTATATTTGGCTTATATCACCTGAATTAGCCCCAGCTTATATCACCTGAAGATTAGCCCCACAGCTTATATCACCTGAAGATTAGCCCCCACAGCTTATATCACCTGATTAGCTAATATATCTGAAGATTAGCCCAGCTTATATCACCTGAAGATTAGCCCCCACGGCTTATATCACCTGAAGATTAGCCCCCACAGCTTATATCACCTGAAGATTAGCCCCACAGCTTATATCACCTGAAGATTAGCCCCCAGGTTAAATTTAGTTAGGTTAGGTTAGAATAAGTTGGTTGGGTTGGGGGGTTAATCTTCAGTTAGAGTAAATCTCACTAAACCTTGTGTGTAGGATTAACAATTGGGCCAC
Source organism: Homarus americanus (assembly GCF_018991925.1). Taxonomy (NCBI): domain Eukaryota; kingdom Metazoa; phylum Arthropoda; class Malacostraca; order Decapoda; family Nephropidae; genus Homarus; species Homarus americanus. The sequence goes on along the minus strand of NW_024726822.1, from coordinate 19,342 downwards.
ATTGTGCGAAATGGGAAAAACACACAAATACAGTGAGCCAATAATAACACGGTTCCATCACGTGGGCGAATATCCTGATTGAGACTAACAGGCAGCTCTCTCTCTCTCTCTCTCTCTCTCTCTCGCTAGCCAATGGTGGACTTCCAAGATATAAATAATTAATTGGGTGACAGGTACGTTTATCTGAGCCCCATTGGTCACCTGATGTTACTGTCCTTACCACCCGTCACCCCCTCACCTGTCCCCCTCATCTTAACCACCCCTCCCTCGCCTTACACCCCCCTACCTCATCTGCCTCACATCTCCCTCCCCCACAGACACCTAACACTACCCCTACCTTCACCCCCTCCCCCCAGACACCCAACACTGTTACCCCTACCTTTCACCCCCCCCACCCTCACAAGCTTCACCCTCCAGTATATAAGGTAAATCTAATATCACCGTTGTATATAAATAATTAATATACTTATAATAATATACCACCATTACAATACCAGGTGGCGCCACACAGGTACGTTGGTCCTCATTAGCGACACACCTGCTGCATCTTCCGGGTTGGTTTCCTTCTCGCTCTACGGTTCGTAAGTTGATTTTTTTCTCGTTAATTGGTAAAGAAAATAACGAACTGACTCATTTAACTTTTGACACAAAGATGAGATGTGAAAATGGCTAGAAATGGGACGATTTGTTCGTTATTGGTTAGGGGTGTGTGTGTGTGTGTGTGTGTGTGTGTGTGTGTGTGTGTGTGTGTGTGTGTGTGTGTGTGTGTGTGTGTGTGTGTGTGTGTGTGTGTGTGTGTGTGTGTGTGTGTGTGTGTGTGTGTGTGTGTGTGTGTGTGTGTGTGTCACTACCACATAAGTGTTTACAAAACGTGAGATAATGAAAAGAGATTACTGAAGTTGGGGAGTCACCTCACAGCTTTACCTACACCCTGTCACCACCCGACCTACACCCTGTCACCACCCGACCTACACCCTGTCACCACCCGACCTACACCCTGTCACCACCCGATCTACACCCTACTACCAACACCCATCACCACCCTTCACCCTAAATCATCACCATACGGGTCTAGGCATGCCATTTATGTCATCAATCACACTCAGATAACACACTCAGATAACACACTGAGATAACACACTCAGATAACACACTCAGATAACACACTCAGATAACACACACTCATGACTATCAATATAAACAGCTAGAATTAATATTGTCTCCCCTGGAAACTGTCTTATGTCCTCGTTTTCTTTAACTTATTGCACGAACCGTTACAATGGTGACTATTGGTTGATGTTTAGCATGAGAGAGAGAGACTCCCCCATGGTGATAAATAACAGAGTGTTTATAAGAGAGGAGTAGTACGCACACTGTACCTGGCTATATTTGGGTACCACTGCTGACGTTCTCCCTCACCTCACCTCACCTTACCTCCTCTCTCTCTCTCTCTCTCTCTCTCTCTCTCTCTCTCTCTCTCAAAAGTTTGTTTATCTTGGCGTCTAAGTAAGAGTAAAGTGACCTGGTTCTATCATCCGTGTGTGTGTGTGTGTATGTGTGTGTGTGTGTGTGTGTGTGTGTGTGAAAAACGTTTACTGAGTATTTGGACCTAAATATTAAAGTTGTTTATGTATGTATGTATGTATTTATGTATGTATGTATGTACATGTATGTATTTATCGACAAGGACAGTGAGAGGTGTACGTGTGTGGCAGTCAACAAGTGGGACACTGACTTCCCCTCACACCACCCCCACAACCACTAACACCATCAAACATCTCCCTCATATGGCTGTAATAATAATAATAATAATAATTAACGGTTTATTGAAAGAGCTTGGCAGCCAGAAGGCTGAAAATATACAGTTACATATTTGGGGAATGGGTTACGAATCACAAATAATATACAAGTAACATAAGTGACACAAATAAGACATATAATAACTAGATGTGGGAAAAGCTCAAACTACAGTTCATTTCAACATAGTGACAGTGTAAGGAGCAGTGTTTACTGGGAGTGAATACACTGATTTATTACAAGTTATTGATAATTTTTACAATGGTTGGGACTGGGCTGTTCTTATAGCGATCAGTTCGTGCACGTATGGGCTGGATGCGGTTGTGGTGTCGAACAGCAATTCTCGGACAAGGGATCTCAGGTGGTAGTAGGAGCCGGTGTCGGGGATGGTGTAGAAGCTTCTTACCAAATTTGCAGATGAGGTCGTGGTGATGGTCAGTGAGAGTCGAAAGGGTCAGTGTGTTGAGCGCTTCTTGATATGTGGAGTAGGAAGGGGAGAGAATAATCTTGCACGCCCTCTTTGCACTTTTTCTAGGTGTTTACGTTGTGTGGCATTTAGGGAGGAAGACCAGGTGGGGGAGGCATAGGTGAGCTTGGGAAGTATGAATGTTGTGTAAACACTGAGGAGCTCGTGTGCAGGAACTCCGAGGGACTTGAGTCGGCGGAGGAGGTGGAGACGGAAACTGGAGGATTTGATAACTTCACTGACGTGTGGTTTCCAATTTAGTTTGTTGTCTATGGTGACGCCGAGGAGCTTCGTGGAATCTACAACCTGGAGTGTGTTCGGACCTAGAGTAATGGAAGAAGGTGGGACAATGTCGGAGGAGAGGTTGATGTGCATAACCATGGTCTTGGTATGGTTGATGGTGACATGGTTGTTGGTGGCCCAGTTTTGGAGACTGTTCAATAAATCCTGAAGGGCGGTATAGTTGGGAGCAGAATTGTTGACGCTGATCCCAATGGTGGAGTCGTCGACATATTTCCAGCCAGCAGGGGTTTCTCTTAGGGCATCATTGATGAGCATAAGGAAGCAGAGTGGTCCCATCTTGGTGCCTTGGGGGACGCCACAGGTGAGTGACTGAAAGGTGGAGACAGCCCCTCGGAAGCGTACAGCTTGGCGTCGGTCACTGAGGAAGTCTGTAAGCCATGGTATAAGACTTCTCCGAAGCCCGAGGTCAATAGCTTTGTGTGTGTGTGTGTGTGAAGAAAGAACGAAAGGGAATCAATCAGTCACAGAATATAAATAATGATTGAGAAGCAGTCAACCCACACCCACCTCCTCCTCCACTAAGACGCAATTGCATCCTGTTCCTATTCCTCCTCCCTCCTACAGCCTCTCCCACACTCACCTCCCCTCCCACACCCACCTCCCCTCCCACACCCACCTCCTCTCCCACACCACCTCCTCTCCCCACCCTACCTCCTCTCCCACACCCACCTCCTCTCCCACACTCACCTCCTCTCCCACACCCACCTCCTCTCCCACACTCACCTCTCCCACACTCACCTCCTCTCCCACACCCACCTCCCCTCCCACACTCACCTGGCAGTCATTAACCATACCTGTGTTATCCTCCACACCTGCTACTGAACAACATATTAACATAGCTTAATTACTTCACTAACTGACTGCCTCACTGAAAGAGCACAACAGGTGTTCATATAACGTCTTTATGTCCCCCCAACACAAGGGGTAGTTTAGTACGTGGTATAACACTGGGATCACCTGAAGATAAGTCCCCAGTTTATTTTACCATGTGATTAACTAAACTAATCTTATGCTCAACTAACCTAACCTAATGTAGCTTGACTTAGCCTAATGTTAAGCTAATCTAACTTAATCTAACACTAGCCTAATCTAACTTAATCTAACACTAGCCTAATCTAACTTAATCTAACACGAGCCTAATCTAATTTAATCTAACACTAGCCTAATCTATCTTAATCCAGCTTAACCTAACCCCAGGTGGGGGAGGTAATAGGGGTTGGAGTGGGTGAGGGGAGGGTGATTGGGGGTGAGGAGGGGGTGGGAGGAGGGTGGTTGGGGAGAGGGGTGGTTGGGGAGGAGGAGGTGGGGGGGGAGGGGGGGTGGGGTAGAGAGAGGTGGTTGGGGGGTGAGGAGGGAACAGAGGAGGGGCGGTGGGGTGAGGAGGGGGTTGGGAGGGTGGTGGGGGGTGAGGAGAGGGGTGGTTGGGTGAGGAGGGGTGGTTGGGGGGTGAGGAGGGGGTGGCTGAGGGGTGGTTGGGGGTGAGGAGAGGGGGTGGGGGTGAGGAGGGGGGGTGGTTGGGGGTGAGGGGTGAGGAGGGGTGGGGTGAGGGGGGCAGTTGGGGGTGAGGAGAGGGTGGTTGGGGGTGAGGGAGAGGGGTGGTTGGGGGGAGTGAGGGGGCGGTTGGGGGTGAGGAGGGGGTGGTTGGGGGTGAGGAGGGGGCAGTTGGGGGCAGGAGGGGGGAGAGGTGGTGGTTGGGTATAAAACAACTCCCTTGGACAAGAGACAAAATCTTAACGATAACCGCTGACAAGAGCATTGGGGAGCGGGAGTGTCAGCGTCGTTTGATGTGTTTGCTGACACTAGAGGAATCCAGGACGGCTGACACTGATAATTAGGGTGATACATCAGGGTCTAATGTGTCTCTTGAAGGATGAACTCTAAGGCTCCGGTGTGTGTGGGGTGAGTGTGGGTGAGGGTGTGTGTGGGTGTGGGTGGGGTGTGGGTGAGGGGCAATGTGGGGTGAGGGGGAAGGGGAGTGAGGGGGCAGAGGTGGTGAGGGGCAGAGGGTGAGGGGGGTGAGGGGAGGGGCAGTGTAGGTGGGGAGGGGCAGAGTGGGTGAGGGGCAGTGTAAGACTTGGGTTTTGCAGTTGTGTCCAGATGTTATGTTGACCTTCACCCGTTATTGTCCTGTTTGTCTAATAAATCTGGTACTGTCTGGCATTCCTACCCCTGGCACCCCTAGCACCTACCCTGGCACCCCTACCCCTGCACTCCACCTCCACCCCACCCTACCACCCCAATTCCACCCCACCCCCACCCACTCCCCATCCCTGGCACTCCTACTCCCACCCTGGCACCCTACCCCACCCCACCCACCCACTCCCACCCCACCCCTGGCACTCCACCCACCCCTGGCAACCCTACCCCCACCCCTGGCACCCCTACCCCACCCCTGGCACTCCTACCTCTCCCTGGCACCCCACCCTATCCCTGGCACCCCTCCCCACCCCTGGCACTCCTACCCTCAGTTTGATCTGTTAATATACTCGTGTCTACCATTATCCCCCTCATTCCCCCGAGATAACAGCTGTGGTGTATGGATGTGTGGGTGAGGGTGTGGGTGTGGTGGGTGAGGGTGAGGGTGGGTGAGGTGGTACTACGGTGCAAGACAATATTAAGCTCCCCTCCCATAGTGTGCACAACAGTGATGATGGTAATATAAGCGACACACACACACACACACACACACACACACACACACACACACACACACACACACACACACATACACACACACACACCAGAATAACGACAAAAATAATCAAGGTAACGATATCTCAAGCAAATCCAGACCATGAATTATTTAGGGTCAGGGACGAGCAGCTCAGGAGAAAGGTGTGTTAGGCCACTGGACCCCATTTTTGGTGGTGTTAGGACCCTGAAGAGTTGTGAGGGACCCTGAAGAGTTGTGGGGGACCATGGGGGTACCGTGGGGCCATGAATTATTATGTCAGGGTCTGAGATCAAGTGTTAGGACCCTGAGTAAATAACTGGGACAAGGACAAGGTTTTGAGGAGCGAGAGCCCTGATATTGTGTGGGAGCCTCAGGAAGTGGTTAGGGACCCAGTGTTTAGGTTTAAGAGCCAAGTGTTTTAGGGTTTAGGGCCCGAACTTAAGTTTGGGACCTTGAGTGTGTGGAGGAGTGAGGGCTGGAATAAGGGCTGAGGTAAGGGCTAAGGTAAGGGGCCAGGAGAACGATGGTGTGGACCTTGAGTGTGTGTGTGTGTGTGTGTCCACCGTCAACATAGAATTATAGACACAAGTGACTGGACAGTGGTCACTACCCTAGCAAGGTGGTGCCTCTCTCACCACTACCCACACGCCACTACCACCACTACCCACACGCCACTACCCAAACGCCACTACCACCACCACGACGCCACTACCACCACCATCCACACGCCACTTCTCCTATACCACTACCCACACGCCACCTACCACCACTACCCACACGCAACTACCACCACTACCCACACGCCACTACCACCACTACCCACACGCAACTACCCAAACGCCACTGCCACCACTACCCACACGCCACCACCACCACGACGCCACTACCACCACCATCCACACGCCACTTCTCCTATACCACTACCCACACGCCACTACCCAAACGCCACTAGCACCACTACCCACAAGCCACTACCACCACCACTACCCACACGCCACTACCACCACCACCCACACGCCACTAGCACCACTACCCACACGCCACCACCACCCACACGCCACTAGCACCACTACCCACACGCCACTACCACCACCACGACGCCACACCACCACTACCCACACGCCAGTTCTCCTATACCACTACCACGACGCCACTACCACTACCCACACGCCACTACCACCACCACGACGCCACTACTACCACTACCCACACGCCACCACCACCACGACGCCACTACCACCACTACCCACACGCCAGTTCTATACCACTACCACGACGCCACTACCACCACTACCCACAAGCCACTACCACCACCACGACGCCACTACCACCACTACCCACACGCCACTACCACCACCACGACGCCACTACCACCACCATCCACACGCCACTTCTCCTATACCACTACCCAAACGCCACTAGCACCACTACCCACAAGCCACTACCACCACCACGACGCCACTACCACCACTACCCACACGCCACTACCACCACCACCCACACGCCACTACTACCACTACCCACACGCCACTACCACCACCACGACGCCACTAGCACCACTACCCACACGCCACTACCACCACCACGACGCCACTACTACCACTACCCACACGCCACTACCACCACCAGGATGCCACTACCACCACCAGGACGCCACTAACACCACCAGGACGCCACTACCACCACCAGGACGCCACTACCACCACCAGGACGCCACTACCACCACCAGGACGCCACTAACACCACCAGGACGCCACTACCACCACCAGGACGCCACTACCACCACCAGGACGCCACTACCACCACCACGACGCCACTACCACTACCCACACGCCACTACCACCACCAGGACGCCACTACCACCACCAGGACGCCACTACCACCACCAGGACGCCACTAACACCACCAGGACGCCACTACGCCACTACCACCAGGACGCCACTACCACCACCAGAACGCCACTACCACCACCAGAACGCCACTAACACCACCAGGACGCCACTACCACCACCAGGACGCCACTACCACCACCAGGACGCCACTAACACCACCAGGACGCCACTACCACCACCAGGACGCCACTACCACCACCAGGACGCCACTACCACCACCAGGACGCCACTAACACCACCAGGACGCCACTAACACCACCAGGACGCCACTACCACCACCAGGACGCCACCACCACCAGGACGCCACTACCACCACCAGGACGCCACTACCACCACCAGGACGCCACTAACACCACCAGACGCCACACACCACCAGGACGCCACTACACCACCAGGACGCCACTACCACCACTACCACCACCAGGACGCCACTACCACCACCAGGACGCCACTACCACCACCAGGACGCCACTGCCCTCAAAGACGTTCACTGTCCCGCACCAGACGTTCACTGTCCGGCACCAGACGTTCACTGTCCGCACCAGACGTTCACTCATCCTACCAACTATAATTGAGAAGAAATGTTCGTTCAATTTACCTGACGCTAGTGAACGTGGGGGGTGAAAGTACATGAGTGTGCATATATGTATAAACAAACACTCATATCAAAGGTGTACACACATACGCACGTACACACGCGCGTCAAGTGTATACACCTTAACAACAAAACACTTAAAGCACAGAGATACCACCAAAATGTTAAGCAGCAAGCATTATCAAACACACACACACACACACACGGAAGAGCATTTAAGTAGGTGGTGTGTAACTTATAACTCAAAAATCATCACATAATAACACTTAGAATGACTGATTAAGGGGGGGGGGTTGTTACCTCGCCCCTCACCTATAATGTTTATATACACACACCTGTCCTTCTCTCACCTGCCTTAGGCCTCGAGTGGTCACCTGGCTATCTGAGGGTTACTGCGTAGTTGACACACACACACACACACAGAGCCAGAATTCTGCTGACATAATGACGACGACGCAGCGTAGAAGAAGGAGGAGGAATTAGTAGGTTGAGCACGTGAGGGAGAGAGATGTAAGGAGGACCTTGTGTGTGTGTGTGTGTGTGTGTGTGTGTGTGTGTGTGTGTGTGTGTGTGTGTGTGTGTGTGTGACTTTATATAACTCCTGTACGTGTAGCCTTATGTATGTATGTATGACGTGACGCTCCAGTCAGCAGCCGGCTAACCCCTACACCTTATCTCTCACAGGGAGGTGGTGAAGGCAGGTCACGTGCGCTGTGACCAGCAGGCTGGTACTTAATGTACTCTGATCAGCTGGTGGAAAATTACATTAAGTGAGGGAGGGAGGGAGGTGTAGGGGTGATGGTTACATGTGGTGCTTCTCTCCCTGTACAGAGAGAAGTATTGTACCACAACCTAACCTAACCACACCATAATAATCCCAACTACCAACCTTACTCCCAACACACCCGCGACAGTGTCGGCACAAGGCTGGCGAACTATTCGTCTGGTGAACGTACACAGAGGCGCCTGATCTGATCTAACTTAAAATAACTTGTACAAAAAATAAACACTGAAGTGAAGGCCAGACGATGCTGAATGTCTTTGCTGGCATTGAAACAGACACCATCTTGATTTCTAGAACCATGAAGGAAAGCCAGACGGTGCTGAACGCTTGTACTGGCAGTGACAGAGTGAGATCATCTTGATTTTTTAACCCATGAAGGAAACCCAGGCGATGCTGAACGCTCGTGCTGGCATAGGAACAGGGAAACAACTTTGGTCTTAACCCGCTGGTATGTACACAGATAAATTCAGTCATCTTGAACGCCAGGCGATGCTGAATGCTTGTGTTGGCATTATAATTGAAAGTATCTTGATTTAGAGGTACAAAGCGTGAAGCCCAGAGGTCGAGTTGTTGTTGATGGAGGGAAGAGGAGGACGAGCGGGAGGAGAAGGAAGAGAAGAAGTAGGACAAGGGGAGGAGGAGAATGATACAAGAAGAACGAGGTGGTGGTGAAGGTGATAATGGTACTAATGGTGATAGTAATGATGATGGTAGTAGTGATGATGGTAGTAGTGGTGGTGGTAGTAGTGAAAGTGATAGTAGTGGTGGTGGTGGTGGTAGTAGTGGTAGTAGTGAAGGTGGTGGTGGTAGTAGTGGTGGTTTTGATGATGGTGTCCCAGAATGAAGATAAGAGCCACCAAGCGTGACCACCACACACTAGCTGGCTGGCCTTGACCACCCCAGAGAGAGAGAGAGAGAGAGAGAGACGTAATCTTTCTCTACACACACAACAGGCAGAATGGATACCGAAGGCTTAGGGGTAGTGATCACTCTCAGTTACTGGCACCACGGTCGGCGTACACACACACACACACACACACACACACACACACACACACACACACACACACACACACACACACACACACACACACACACACACACACACACGAGACCAGATCACCGAACCCCCAAATTGTGTAAGAGGACCAGATCATTACGTAACTACTGGGCGCGGTGCAGTATACAGCCCTCAGCCAGCGCCACCACAACATCTCATTGTCTGCTGTAGATTATACCGGCCCATAAGACCTCTACATCTGTCTGGTCAGCTTAAGTTATGTAGGGTTGGTAAGGTAAGGCTTTAACCTATGAGGGCTACAGGTAAGAGCAGAGACACTACCGTTCACCCCACCCCCTACCACCACCATCCCCCTCATTCCCAATACCCCCCTCACCCCTTCCACAGCACCACCACCCCTTCACCACTACCACACCTCCGTCACCCTAACACCCCTTCACCACTACCACACCTCCGTCACACCCTTCACCACTCCATCACTTCATCACCCTCCCCCACCCCCCTCTCGCTCACAGGTTATTTCCAGCTCACACACAGACAATAACTACGCAGACAGAGCCTCACGGGTCAGGAACGTAGAGCCGTGTTTAGTCATGGCCACCTCTTCTGACCTGACTAATGCAAGACTTCCGTGCCTGAGGAGGACTTTTGACTAAGCCTATTCAACCTACATGGGTAAAAAATTTGTACTATGTATATTGCTTTCATACCTGTATACTGTACTGCACTATGTATATACACCGTATGTATACCTGTACTGCCAGTGTGACGATTCTACTGAACATCCATCAACTGCATCAATGTATCTATCAATCAATCTATCAATCTATCTACGCATGTGCAAGACTAATGTGAACTTATTAGGTAATTTTAATGGAATAATATCCATCAATCTAAGTATCAGAGAGGCGTCCTCCGGGTCACGTGAGGACGGGCAGAACAATAGTAGTAGTAGTAGATATTGACTATGAGGCAACAGTCACTGAATGCCGCAGAGACCTGCGGCTCAACTAACTCAACACAGCTAGGATAGCTACTTATGTATTAGGATATTTAATTTTAAAGTAATAAAATGGTGGCGAAGGTGTGGCTATTGTGAGAGGATGGAGGCCATACAAAAAAAGTAGTAGTAGGAGGAAGACAATAGGGTTTTGTTACGTGACAATAGCGAAGAAGAACAAGAGGAACAGCAACAAGAAGGAGGGGTAAGCAGAGACCTTGAGGAACACTCCCCCTCTCAGCTCTCTACTGCGTGGTTAACTTTACCCCAGAAGGTGCTAGATCAATACCCAGCCAGCCTCCTCCTTACCTTGTGTTGGGCCAGCCAAGGTAGACGATTGGTCTTGGTCCACCTCACCTTATATCACCTGATGATTAAACACCCTAACACTAACCTAATTTAATCTAATATTACCTAACTTAGACTAACCTAACCTAACCCCCTTCCACCAAGGATTGTTGATCAACACACACACACACCACTAATGTATGTAATAAAGTCATTTCTGTCCAATGTATATTTTCAGCCTTCGGGCTGCATAATTTTTTCAATAAACCGTTTATTATTATTATTATTATTATTATTATTATTATTATTATTATTACACACCATTTTTTGATATCTTCAGATAGTTGGTCTTGTTATCTCAACAGGTGGTGGACATCTTAAGATAACAGCTTAAGTAATGTGGTGTGTTATCTTAGCTGACGTGGCGTGATGGAGAGAGGGAGAGAGACGTAATCTTTCTCAACACCACAACAGCCAGAGTGGATGTCGAAGGCTTAGTGGTAGTGATCACTACCACTAAGCCTATTCATATTTTTTTGTTTTATAAGACATATATTTGGAAAATTCCAAAATATTATAAAACATTCTTCAACCTCAAGGGTAAAAAAATTCGCGAGCATAACAGCAACGCTGGGGCAGAAATTACTGATATTTGAAATATAAAAGTCCACTTTATTGCACTAATACAAAATCGAAAATACGCGAATTTGTTTTAGCGTCATAATATCCAAAAGGAACATACTTAAGTGACGTTTATATAGCTCAACATTAGGCTGTGGTTAGCTAGGCCGTGATTGGCTGGTCAGTGGACATGAACTGTACGTGATGGGTTCGTGTTCAGCCAGGCAGGGTATAGATGCACGGGCTCCATTAGTTCCCTCCTGACACTCTTTTGTTCTTCTGTTTTCTTAAAAGGAAAATACTTTTTTCAGTATTGTTTAATAAATTACTTTATGTCAGTATATTGTTTTTTTTGTATTTAATCGTTCTTTAAAAATTCCTACTTCGGCGACATCCTGTCTGGGAAAGTAAATTTACTGAGAAAATGTACAGAAAAGGAGTTATTAACTTATTAGTTATTATTTATTAACATATTTTAAAGTGCATATTTAAGTAGATATTTTCTCAGTTTTTACTGCATATTTAGCCATTTTTAAATGCATAATTATCCTAAGCCTAGTGATCACTCTCAGTTACCGGCACCACACACACACCATCCTCGAAACCGGCTCCTACTTCCACCCTAGATCCCTCATCCGTGAATTGCTTGCTGTTCGACACCACAACCGCATCCAGCCAAGGCTAGGTGGCCTTGATCCAGCCCATACGAGCACGTACTGATCGCTATAAGAACAGACCAGTCTCAACCATTGTAAAAATTATCAACAACTCGTCAACAACCAGTGTGTTCCCTCCCAGTCAAACTTACCTTTTACACTGTCACTATGTTGAAATGCCCCGTAGTATGACCTTCTCCCCACCTAGTTATTATATATCATATTTGTATCACTTATGTTACTTGTATATTATTTGTAAATCAAGTGAACCATTCCCCTATTAAGTAACTGTATATGTTCAGCCTTTCGTCTGCCACGCTCTTTCAATAAACTGTTAATTATTATTATTATTACACACACACGCACCCCACACCTTACCACGCCCCTACCTCCTTTCACCCCCCCCCCCATAATACATAACTGTTATTGTATCGGACTACTGTAACGGGATCAAGGTAGAGGCTACAGAACATATTACAAATGTATGAGTCTTTCCCTTGGGTTGTACTTGGTTAAATCACTTTATTGTTTCCCATTGTTTGTGGCACCATGTACAGTAAGGTGGAGGAGGCGACATGTGACACTGAGACTCCCACCACAAGTCGACGTAAACAAACTCAGGAGGAAGAGGAGGAGGAGAGAATGAGGATGAGAAGAAAAGGAAAAAGAGAAGAAAGAAGAGGAATAGAGAGAGTTTTTCATCCCAGAATGATGTACGGAAATAGTATTAAGTATGGTGACTAAACACCATAATAATGTGGCCTTTCTTGGCGCCTCCCTCGCGGCCAACGCCACAAGTTACGGTGTTGATGGCGAGTTTGTTGACATCTCGTTAAGTGCGTATGTACAAGGTGGTGTGTGTGTACCTCCTGTAGTGTTACTTTAAGCACAATTTATTATGTATGTGATGTTGTACACTTGTATAACCTAACCTATCCTACGCCTATCCAAGGGCGGATCCAGGGGGGTCCTGGGGGATCCGGAACCCCACCCCTTTTAGCTAGAAAATTCCAGTACTTTTCCTTTAATCCAGTATTGTACTCAGACATTTTTGTATTTTTAAAAGTGTTTACTATTGACTTGAGAATATATCCTTATATTAAGTGTACAAGACTTCAAAATAACCTTAACAACATGTCCAGGATATTGCTCACCATCTTCCCCCACCCACAACATCTTGGACCCCCCCCCCCTTTTGATATTCCTGGATTCGCCCCTGCACCTAACCTATCCTAAGCCAAAGCTAAGGTAAAGAAAACAGGTAAGGCTCCAGCGTGGCCAAGAGGAAAGGTTATTAATACCTGGCTGCCGGGTCGACTGTAAAAAACATCCCATCATTTCCCTTATATAACTACCCCCTTCCTACCACCCCTCCCCGACTACCACTACCGCCCCCTCACTACCACTACCACCCCCCTGACTACCACTACCATTAACCTATAACCTATGAAAATGTCTTGTGATTGGATAGTTAAATGACTGGGTTATGGGCAAGTTCTCCGTCGTGGGTTGTGAGGCAAGGGAGTCATGGGTTAGGTGTGGGTCGGACACTGACATCACCTTAGGTCTGGTATGTGTGGGGGGGTTGAGTGAGTGTGTGTGTGTGTGTGTGGAGGGTGGGTTGAGTGAGTCTGTGTGGCGGGGGAGGGTTGAGTGTGCGTGTGATTAGGAGGGGTTCAGTGCATGTCTGTGTGTGTATGTTGATAAGTTCGTTTGTGTCCTTGAGAGTATGTACGTGGAGGCTGTGGCGCCAGTCTACCACCACCACCACCACTACTGTCACTTCCTCAGTTACACAAGGTCAGGTGATTTTGTTTACGCCAGGATTTTTTAACTCACTGCCAGATACACCTTTCGTTATGGTAGTGCTGACACACACACACTCGACTCAGGCATTTACAGTATAGCCCCATCATTCTGCTTCCTCATTGGATTGTAATACCACCCTTACCTAGGAGTGTGTCCAGCCTTCATTATTCACGTGTTATTCATTCACTAATTATTCATATCTTCCTCATCATCACTAATTATCTCTCTCTTTCTCTCTTCCTTATGCAGAATTAATTACTCTCTTCCTCATTACCTTAGTACCTCTCTTCCTTGTTCTCTCTCTCACGCCTCTACCCCCTCCCTCTCTCTATTATAAAGTATTCTTCATAGTATTCGACGCAATATGAGGGAGGGAGAAGGTGGGAGGGGGAGATAAGATGAGCCACGTGACAGACATACGCACATATCCACTTATGGAGAATTACACAGATGATGAGCCAACGAAGGCCCTCATCCCTTTCCTCCATCTCTCTCTCTCTCCTCATCCTGTTCATCCTGATACTTTCTCTTTTCCCTTTAACTTTTCACTATGACTCCTTCTCCCTCTCACACAGACGGGGTCAACAGTCGGTATACCTGTATATTTTTAACTCTTGTAAGATGAGAACCGAAACGACCCCACCCCGGCACCTGACCCTGTGTGTGTAAAGTAAGACGTCATGTCACCTGAACACGTCGTTACGGTTAATATTCCTCGTAACTAAAGGTGTGAGAATGGCCCTAACTGGTTAACTCAAGAAAAAAACACTAAATTAACGTCATATGAACACTGAGACTACCTTAACCAGATACCTTCACTTAACATACCAGTTAGGGGACAACATTAACACTGAGACTCTACCTTAACTAGATACCTTCACTTAACACACCAGTTAGGAGACAACATTAACACTGAGACTCTACCTTAACTAGATACCTTCACTTAACACACCAGTTAGGAGACAACATTAACACTTAGACTCTACCTTAACTAGATACCTTCACTTAACACACCAGTTAGGAGACAACATTAACACTGAGACTCTACCTTAACTAGATACCTTCACTTAACACACCAGTTAGGAGACAACATTAACACTGAGACTCTACCTTAACTAGATACCTTCACTTAACACACCAGTTAGGAGACAACATTAACACTGAGACTCTACCTTAACTAAAACGTGTCTAGTTAAGGTAGAGTCTCAGTTTTAATATGACGTTAATGTAGTGTTTTAGCTCTAGTTAACCAGTAAGATATATCACCAGTTAAGAGCAACATTAACCTTCCCCTCACACCACTGGCAGGAGCTTTACTCTCAGTAAGTTGATTCTAATTCCTTATAACCAACACCGGAAATAACACCTGTGGGTATATGCCAAGGTGTAGTGGACATTGTTGAAGTTAAGTATCAGTTACACCTACTAACACACCCGCTAATACTTCCCTAGTACTAAATCTTCACGACTTCCTGAAAGATATTCTTTCTACATGACACAAAAACACAGATAGATAAATTGACAGATAGACAGAAACAGACAAAGGGATATATAGACAGATATAAACAGATAGAGACAGATAGATAGAGAGAAAGACAGACAGACAGACAGACAGACAGACAGACAGGTCTAGAACAGGATACACAACACACTTGGGGCAGCGCCAATAATATCTCCGCCACTAACACAAAAAATGCAGCAATATATAACACACATGTTGATATACAGCATATGTGTGTGTACAGGTATGGGTTAAAGAGGGCAGGTGTGTACAGGTATGGGTTAAAGAGGACAGGTGTGTACAGGTCTGTTATTCCTGGTTGGTGAATTAGTGAGAGCAGGTGAAGTGTGTGCAGGTGTGTGTGTGTGTGTGTGTGTATACGATTATTAACAGGTGTGGTGTTCCTTGGTGGTGATCTGTGAGAGCAGGTGTGTGTGTGTGTGTACAGGTATGGGTTAAAGATGGCAGGTATGTGTGTAGTGTGGTGTTCTTTAGTGTGAATTACAATACTGTACAGGTGTGTTGTACAGGTAGGTGATGGCAGGTACTCATATGTAACAGTAATGACTTAGGCGATGGTGGTAGTTGTGGTGATATTGTTGGTGGTGGTAAGTGGTGGTGGTGGTGGTAGCCAAATCTAGAACCTTCCACACGCACGAAACACCCTCACCCGACCTTAACTTTCACACACACACACACACACACACACACACATACATCAGATGAAAAATACGCCAAATTCATCTTGAAAAACGTAGAAATGAAAAGAAAAATGTGGTTTATTTTTTTGGGTAACAGGACTTTCATTCATCCTCTGACTGACTGCACGGCGAGGTCGGGAGGGAGGTTGCAAGGTGTCTAAACATACGCATTCATAAACCACATACAGACAGACACACAGACACACAGGTGGAAACACTTATTATGCTACGGTTTGGTAATATTGTATCGATCCCCGTGACGTCATCCATCAGCTGGGAGGACCCAAATGGTAAACACAGCATCATACGCCTGGCACCACTACGCTGTGTTCACCATCAGGAAAAATCTCAAACAGCACGAGATATTTTTTCACCCAACCGCGAATATCTCCACCGAAAACTGAGTTATACCTGGATTATACACCTGAATGAATATGTAACAAGGATTATAAAACAAGAATGATGATAACTGGGGTGTATAATTAACAGGTAAAGTGAGAGAGGTGAGATAGTGAGAGACGGGGGGAGGGGGGAGAGACGGGGAGATGTTGGTGCCAGGCGACATTATGATGGAAAATTCCACCGTGTGAGAGAGGGATGTTAGGCAGGGTACAAATTGGAACACTGCGCAATATATCTGCCAACTACCCTGCTGGCACTCCCCTTAACGATTTACCTCTTATTTAAAATCCACCATCCTAGTTTGAGTATTAATAGCTCCTAGTCATTTAAGTAAGAGTCTGGATTAAGATACCCCGTTTACAAGCTAATCTTACCTACCCTACCCCCTACCCATTGTACCCCTACCCATTGTACCCCTGCCCATTGCCCCTGCCCATTGTACCCCCTGCCCATTGTACCCCTGCCCATTGTACCACCTGCCCCTGGTCCCCCTGTACTCCTCTTAACGATTCACCTCCTACGTGAAGACACTGTTACGGCAGGTTATTAATAGTTTCTTGTTACCCCTCCATAGATTTACCTCCTGTATGTCAAAAGTCTTTAGGTCACCTGAACAATATCCACCCCAGCTTTTTTCACCTAAAGATTAACCACCCTAACGTTAACCTAACCTAATGCTAACCTTAACCTATCTTAAGGCTAAACTGACCTTACCTTAACCTAACATACCATAACCTCACGCACCCTAAACAGCATCAGGTGAAAAAAAAAGATGAGGTTTTTAATTCTTCACGAGAAATTCTGCCTTCAACAACAACCACAACCACACACACACACCGAAGGGTCAAGGCGTACCTGGCACTGCTCTAGCAGCAGCCACGTCAACTGTATGTTGGCCCATACCAACTCCCTCCCCTGAACCCTCCTCCCCACCGGAATATCAACAAGTTCTCGCCAGAAGTTACTACAGAGTATTTCATTTAGGAAAGGAATGGAACCAGTGCTGAATAGTGGTGAACAGTGCTTAAGTCAGTTTTTTAGTTTAACAAATTTATTGGCAGAGCTTCAGTACAGTTTGCCTATTCTGAGTAATTCAGCAGTACAGTTTGCCTATTCTGAGTAATTCAGTCAGGTCTTGACACTGAGGGTGGTATCACTTCTCACTGCCACGCAGGACAGAGGTTCATACACAAAGAAATACATCATATTCATTAACAGCTATAAATGTATAGAGGTCAGATTCATATGGGTAATGTCACTGTTCACTGCCATGCAGGACAGAGGTTCGTACACAAAGAGATGCAACATATTCATTGACAGTACATATACATATATGTAAACACACACACACACATATACATACACATGTACATGTACATATATATACACACACGCACACATACATACATATACGTCGGTCAGATTCATGTGGGTAATGTCACTTTTCACTGCCATACAGGACAGAGGTTCGTACACAAAGAATGCATCATATTCATTGACACTATATATAGGTCAGATTCATGTGGGTAATGCCACTGTTCACTGCCATACAGGACAGAGGTTCGTACACAAAGAAGGAAATACATCATATTCATTAGCAGTATATATAGGTCAGTGGATCACATCCATTGGAGTCATATTCTAATTGAAGACTAATCAGTGTGGGCTAGCAAATTTGGGATAAACAGCAAGAATGTCCTCATGCACACCTGATTCAATGAAGTAATTACATAGTTCAATATACAATAAGTCGGGTGAAAAACAACTCGGCAGTAACAGCCGAGTGGTACCCAAGCTAACCTTCACACAGTGAGGTCCCAGGTACCCAGTGATAACTGCCCCCGAGACTCAACAACACCAGCTAAGTGTTAATCCGCCCACGATAGGGAGGCCTGGGACAACACCTCATTGAGGTCCTGTGACACCAGACCACATGGTGTCCCCATGATGCTACGACTCCACGTAGTGAATGAGTTGCTACAGCATCATGTGAGGTTCCTCATAACACCATCTGCGAGGGAGTTACTACACCACGTGATGCCCCTCATAACACCATCTGTGAGGGAGTTACTACACCACGTGATGACCCTCATAACACCATCTGTGAGGGAGTTACTACACCACGTGATGCCCCTCATAACACCATCTGTGAGGGAGTTACTACATCATCAGGCCCTCATAACACCATCTGTGAGGGAGTTACTACACCACGTGATGCCTCTGCCCTGCATCTGCTTGAGGAGTTACTACATCATCAGGCCCTCCCATAACACCATCTGTGAGGGAGTTACTACACCACGTGATGCCCTCATAACACCATCTGTGAGGGAGTTACTACACCATGTGATGCCCCTCACAACACCATCTGTGAGGGAGTTACTACACCACGTGATGCCCCTCATAACACCATCTGGGAGGGAGTTACTACACCACGTGATGCCCCTCATAACACCATCTGTGAGGGAGTTACTACACCACGTGATGCCCCTCATAACACCATCTGTGAGGGAGTTACTACACCACGTGATGCCCCACATAACACCATCTGTGAG
Organism: Homarus americanus; assembly: GCF_018991925.1. Taxonomy (NCBI): domain Eukaryota; kingdom Metazoa; phylum Arthropoda; class Malacostraca; order Decapoda; family Nephropidae; genus Homarus; species Homarus americanus. Next base: position 280 of record NW_024726822.1, on the reverse strand, counting down.
GGAGTTACTACACCACGTGATGCCCCTCATAACACCATCTGGGAGGAGTTACTACACCGCGTCTTTGCTGTTCGACACCTCAGCGCACATGATCTACGTGACCTCCACTGGAAACATTAATCTGTATGTTCCTTTACCTTTCTCTAATGAAGACTTTTGTTAAACCACCAATGTATGTAATAAGTCATTTATGTCCAATGTATATTTTCAGCCTCCGGGCTGCAGAATTCTTTCAATAAACCGTTAATTATTTTTATTATCACACACACACATACACACA
>NW_024726821.1:0-9185 GCF_018991925.1 Homarus americanus | reverse complement strand
TAACAGCACCGACACCGGTAACAGCACCAACTCCAATAACAGCACCAACACCAATAACAGCACTAACACCAATAACAGCAGCAACACATGTAACAGCACCAACACCAGTAACAGCACTAGCATTAGTAACAGCACCAACACTAGTAACAGCACAAACACCAATAACAGCACCAACACCAGTAACAGCACCAACACCAGTAACCGCACAATCACCAATAATAGCACCAACACCAGTAACAGCATCAACAAAGTAAGAGCACCAACACCAGTAAGAGCATCAACACCACTAACAGCATTGTCACCAGTAACAGCACAAACACCAGTAACTCCACCAACACCAGTAACAGCACTATCACCAATAATAACACCAACACCAGTAACAGCACTAGCACTAGTAACAGCACCAACAACAGCAATAGCACTACCACCATCAACAGCACCAACACCAGTAACAGGATCAACACCAGTAACAGCACTAGCACTAGTAACAGCACCAAAAACAGAAATAGCACCAACACCAGAAACAGCACCAACACCAGGAACAGCACCAACACCATTAACAGCAACAACACCAGTAGCAGAATCAACAAGAGCAGTAGCACCAACACCAGTAACAGCATCAACACCAGTAACAGCACCAACACCAGTAACAGCACCACCACCATCAACAGCACCAACACCAGTAACACCAACAATAACAGAAACACCACCAACACTAGTAACAGCACCAGTAACACCACCAACACCAGTAACAGGACCAACACCAGTAACACGACCAACAACAGTAACAGCACCACCACCATCAACAGCACCAACACCAGTAACACCAACAATACCAGAAACACCACCAACACCAGTAACAGCACCAGTAACACCACCAACACCAGTAACAGCGCCAACACCAGTAACAGCACCAACACCAGTAAGAGCAAAAGCACCAGTAACAGCAACAACACCAGTAACAGCACCAACACCAGCAGTAGCATCAACACCAGTAACAGCACAAACACCAGTAACAGGACCAACACCAGTAACAGCACTAGCACTAGTAACAGCACCAACAACAGAAATAGCACCAACACCAGAAACAACACCACACCAGGAACAGCACCAACACCATTAACAGCAACAACACCAGTAGCAGAACCAACAAGAGCAGTAGCACCAACACCAGTAACAGCATCAACACCAGTAACAGCACCAACACCAGTAACAGCACCAACACCAGGAACAGCACCAACACCATTAACAGCAACAACACCAGAAACACCACCAGCACCAGTAACAGCACCAGTACGACTACACCAACACCAGTAATAGACCAACACCAGTAACAGGACCAACACCAGTAACAGCACCACCACCATCAACAGCACCAACACCAGTAACAATTCAACAATACCAGAAACACCACCAACACCAGTAACAGCAATTGTAATGACAACCAACACCAGTAACAGCGCCAACACCAGTAACAGCACCAACACCAGTAAGAGCACCAACATCAGTAACAGCAACAACACTATTAACACCACCAACACCAGTAACATCACCAATACCAGTAACATCACCAACACCAGTAACAGCACCAACACCAGTAACACCACCAACACCAGAAACAACACCAACACCAGTAACAGAACTAGCACTAGTAACAGCAACAACACCAGTGATAGCACCAAGACCAGTAGTAGCACCAACACCAGTAACAGCATCAAAACCAGTAATGGCACCAACTCCAGTAACAGCACCAATTTCAGTAACAGCACTAGCACTAGTAACAGCACCAACACCAGTAACAGCACCAACACCAGTAACTGCACCAACACCAGTAACACCACCAACACCAGTAACAGCACCAACAACAGCAATAGCACCAACACCAGCAACAGCACCAACACCAGTAACAGCACGAGCACTAGCAACAGCACTAACACCAGTAACACCACCAACACTAGTAACACCACCATCTCCAGTAACACCACCAACACTAGTAACACCACCAAAACCATAACAGCACCAATACCAATAACAGTACCAATACCATAAAAAGGACCAACACCAGTAACAGCACTAACACCAATAACAGCACCAACACCAGTAACAGCACCAACACCAGTAACAGCACCAACACCAGTAACAGCAACAACACCAGTAACAGCACAAACACTAATAACAGCACCAACGCCAGTAACAGCACCAACACCAGTAAGAGCACCATCTCCAGTAACAGCACCAACACCAGTAGGAGCACCATCACCAGTAACAGCACCAACCCCAGTAACAGCACCGTCACCAGTAACAGCACCAACACCAGTAACACCACCAACTCCTGTAACAGCCCCAACAGCAGTAACACCACCAACACCAATAAGAGCACCAACACCAGTAATGCTAATTAACACCAGTAACAGCACCAACACCAGTAACACCACCAACACCTGTAACAGCACCAACACCAGTAACATCACCAACACCAGTAACAACACCTTACAACAGTAACACCTCCACCACCAGTAACAGCACTGTCACCAATAATAGCACCACCAGTAACAGCACCAACGCCAATAGGGCACTAACACCATTAACAAGGCTCGTCACCTTAACAGTACTAAAATCCAGTAACAGCACCAACACCAGTACCAGCACCAACACCAGTAACTGCACTAGCACTAGTAACAGCACCAACACCAGTAACAACACCAACACCAGTAACAGCGCTAACACCAATAACAGCACCAACACCAGTAACAGCACCAACACCAGTAAGAGCACCAACACCATTAACAGCATCGTCACCAGTAACAGCACCAAAAACCAGTAAAAGTACGAACACCAGTAACAGCACCAACACCAGTAATCAGCACTAGCACTAGTGACAGCACCAAAACCAGTAACAGCACCAACACCAGTAACAGCACCAACACCAGTAACACCACCAACACCAGTAACAGCACCAACAACAGTAACACCACCAACACCAGTAACACCACCAACACCAGTAACAGCACTAACACCAATAACAGCACCAACACCAGTAATTTCAGTATCAGAATACCAGTAAGAGCACTAACACCAGTAACAGCACTAACACTAGTAACAGCACTAACACCAATAACAGCACCAACACCAGTAACATCACCAACACCAGTAGGGAGCACACCATCTCCAGTATAGCACCAACACCAGTAACAGCACCGTCACCAGAAACAACACTAACCCCAGTAACAGCACCGTCACCAGTAACAGCACCAACACCAGTAACACCACCAACTCCAGTAACAGCCCCAACAGTAGTAACACCACCAACACCAATAAGAGCACCAACACCAGTAACAGCACCAACACCAGTAACAGCACCGTCACCAGTAACAACACCAACACCAACAACAGCACCGTCACCAGTAACAGCACCAACACCAGTAACAGCACCAACACCAGTAACAGCACAAACACCAGTAACACCACCAACACCAGTAACAACACTATCACCAATAATAGCACCAACACCAGTAATAGCACCAACACCAGTAAGAGCACTATCACCAATAATAACACCAACACCAGTAACAGCACTAGCACTAGTAACAGCACCAACAACAGCAATAGCACCACCACCATCAACAGCACCAACACCAGTAACAGCAACAACACCAGTAACAGCACCAACACCAGCAGTAGCACCAACACCAGTAACAGCATCAACACCAGTAACAGCACCAACACCAGTAACACCACCAACACCAGTAACAGCACTAACACCAATAACAGCACCAACACCAGTAACACCACCAACACCAGTAACAGCACCAACACCAGTAACAGCACCAACCCTAGTAACAGCACCATCACCAGTAACGGCACCAACACCAGCAACAGCACCGTCACTAGTAACAGAACCAACACCAGTAACAGCAGCAACACCACTAACAGCAGTAACACCAGTAGCAGCACCAACAACGGTAACAGCACCAACACTAGTAAGAGCACCAACACCAGTAAGAGCACCAACACCATTAACACCATCGTCACCAGTACTAGCACCAAAAACCAGCAACAGCACCAACACCAGTAACAGCACTAGCACTAGTAACAGCACCAACACTAGTAACAGCACCAACACCAATAACAGCACCAACACCAGTAACAGCAACAGCACCAACACCAGTAACAGCACCAACACCAGTAACAGCACCAAAACCAGTAACAGCACTAGCACTAGTAACAGCAACAACACCAGTAACAGCACCAACACCAGTGGTAGCAACAACACCAGTAACAGCATCAACACCAGTAACAGCACCAACACCAGTAACAGCATCAACACCAGTAACAGCACCAACACCAGTACCTGCACGAACACCAGTAACAGCACCAACACCAGTAACAGCACCAAAAACCAGTAACAGCACCAACACCATTAACAGCACCAACACCAGTAACAGCAGCAACACCAGTAACAGCAGCAACACCAGTAGCAGCACCAACACCGGTAACAGCACCAACACTAGTAACACCACCAACACCAGTTACAGCACTATCACCAATAATAGCACCAACACCAGTAAGAGCACCAACACCAGTAAGAGCACCAACACCATTAACACCATCGTCACCAGTACCAGCACCAAAAACCAGTAACAGCACCAACACCGGTAACAGCACCAACACCATTAACAGCATCGTCACCAGTAACAGCACCAAAAACCAGTAACAGCACCAACACCAGTAACAGCACTAACACCAATATAAGCACCAACACCAGTAACAGCACCGTCACCAGTAACAGCACCAACCCCAGTAACAGCACCATCACCAGTAGCAGAACCAACACCAGTAACACCACCAACTCCAGCAACAGCCCCAACAGCAGTAACACCACCAACACCAATAAGAGCACCAACACCAGTAACAGCACCAACACCTGTAACAGCACCGTCACCCGTAACAGCACCAACACCAGTAACAGAACCATCACTAGTAACAGCACCAACACCAGTAACACCACCAACTCCATTAACAGCCCCAACAGCAGTAACACTACCAACACCAGTAACAGCACCAACACCAGTAACACCACCAACAACAGTAACAGCACTATCACCAATAAAACCACCAACGACAGTAACAGCACCAACACCAGTAAGAGCACCAACACCATTAACAGCATCGTCACCAGTAACAGCACCAAAAACCAGTAACAACACCAACACCAGTAACAGCACTAACACTAATAACAGCACCAACACACGAAACAGCACCAACACCAGTAACAGCTCCAACACCAGTAACAGCTGCAACACCAGTAACAGCACAAACACCAATAACAGCACCAACACCAGTAACAGCATGAACACCAGTAAGAGCACCATCTCCAGTAACAGCACCAACACCAGTAACAGCACCGTCACCAGTAACAGCACCAACCCCAGTATTGGCACCGTCACTAGTAACAGCCCCGACAGCAGTAACACCACCAACATCAATAAGAGCCCCAACACCAGTAACAGCACCAACACCAGTAACAGCACCGTCACCAGTAACAGCACCAACACCAGCAACAGCACCGTCACTAGTAACAGCACCAACACCAGTACCACCACCAACTCCAGTAACAGCCCCAACAGCAATAACACCACCAACACCAATAACAGCACCAACACCAGTAACAGCACCAACACTAGTAACAACACCAACACCAGTAACACCACCACCACCTGTAACAGCACCAACACCAGTAACAGTACCAACACCAGTAACAGCACCAAATAATTCAGTATCAGCACCAACACCAGTATAATTCACTCAACACCAGTGCACAGCACCAACACCAATAACAGCACCAACACCAGTAACAGCACCAACACCAGTAACAGCACCAACACCAGTAACAGCACCAACTACAGTAAAAGCCCCAACGGCATTAACACCACCAACACCAGTAACAGTACCAACACCAGTAACAGCAGCAACACCAGTAACAGCAGCAACACCAGTATCAGCACCAACACACGTAACACCACCAACACAAGTAACAGCACTATCACCAATAAAAGCACCAACATCAGTAAGAGCACCAACACCAGTAAGAGCACCAACACCACTAACACCATCGTCACCAGTACCAGCACCAAAAACCAGTAACAGCACCAACACCAGTAACAGCACCGTCACCAGTGACAGCACCAAACCCAGTAACAGCACCGTCACCAGTAACAGCACCAACATGAGTAACACCACTTACTCCAGTAACAGCCCCAACAGCAGTAACACCACCAACACCAGAAACAGCACCAACGCCAGTAACAGCACCAACTTTAGTAACAGCACCAACACCAATAACACCACCAACACCTGTAACAGCACCAACACCAGTAACAGCACCAACACCAGTAACAGCACCAACACAAGTAACAGCACCAACGCCAGTAACACCACCAACAGCAGTAACAGCACTAACACCAATAACAGCACCAACACCAGTAACACCACCAACACCAGTAAAAGCACCAACTCCAGTAACAGCACCAACTCCAGTAAAAGCCACAACAGCAGTAACACCACCAACACCAGTAACAGCACCAACCCCAGTAACAGCACCAACTCCAGTAACAGCACCAACTCCAGTAAAAGCCACAACAGCAGTAACACCGCCAACACCAGTAACAGCACCAACACCAGTAACAGCACCAACACCAGTAACAGCACCAACACCAGTAACAGCACCAGCACTAGTAACGGCAACAACACCAGTAACAGCACCAACACCAGTAACAGCACCAACACCAGTAAAAGCACCAATCCAGCAATGTTGTCTAACCTGCAAAAGCTACAACACCAGTAACAGCACCAACACAAGTAACAGCACCAACTCCAGTAAAAGCCACAACAGCAGTAACACCACCAACACCAGTAACAGCACCAACACCAGTAACACCACCAACACCAGTAACAGCACTAACACCAATAACAGCACCAACACCAGAAACAGCACCATCACCAGTAACACCACCAACACCAGTAACAGCACTAACACCAATAACAGCACCAACACCAGAAACAGCAGCAACACCAGTAACAGCACAAACACCAATAACAGCACCAGAACCAGTAACAGCACCAACACCAGTAAGAGCACCATCTCCAGTAACAGCACCTTCACCAGTAACAGCATTGTCACCAGTAACAGCACCAAAAACTAGTAACAACACCAACACCAGTAACAGCATCAACACCGGTAAGAGCACCAACACCATTAACACCATCGTCACCAGTAACACCACCAACACCAGTACCAGCAACAAAAACTAGAAACAGCACCAACACCATTAACAGCACCAACACCAGTAAAAGCACCAACACCAGTAACAGCACCAACACCAGTAACAGCACCAACATTAGTAACGGCACCAACACCAGTGACAGCACTAGTGCTAGTAACAGCAACAACACCAGTAACAGCACCAAGACCAGTAGTTGCATCAACACCAGTAACAGCATCATCACCAATAACAGCACCAACACCAGTAACTGCACCAATACCAGTAACAGCACCAACACCATTAACAGCACCAAAAACCAGTAACAGCCCAACACCATTAACAGGACCAACACCAGTAACAGCAGCAACTCCAGTAACAGCACTAGCACTAGTAACAGCACCAACACCAGTAACAGCACCAACACCAGTAACTGTACCAACACCAGTAACACCACCAACACCAGTACCAGCAACAAAAACTAGAAACAGTACCAACACCATTAACAGCACCAACACCAGTAACAGCACCAACACCAGTAACAGCACCAAAAACCAGTAACAGCCCAACACCATTAACAGGACCAACACCAGTAACCGCAGCAACTCCAGTAACAGCACTAGCACTAGTAACAGCACCAACACCAGTAACAGCACTAGCATTAGTAACAGCACCAACACTAGTAACAGCACCAACACCAATAACAGCACCAACACCAGTAACAGCAACAACACCAGTAACTGCACAATCACCAATAATAGCACCAACACCAGTAACAGCATCAACAAAGTAAGAGCACCAACACCAGTAAGAGCATCAACACCACTAACAGCTTTGTCACCAGTAACAGCACAAACACGAGTAACACCACCAACACCAGTAACAGCACTATCACCAATAATAACATCAACACCAGTAACAGCACTAGCACTAGTAACAGCACCAACAACAGCAATAGCACTACCACCATCAACAGCACCAACACCAGTAACAGGATCAACACCAGTAACAGCACTAGCACTAGTAACAGCACCAAAAACAGAAATAGCACCAACACCAGAAACAGCACCAACACCAGGAACAGCACCAACACCATTAACAGCAACAACACCAGTAGCAGAATCAACAAGAGCAGTAGCACCAACACCAGTAACAGCATCAACACCAGTAACAGCACCAACACCAGTAACAGCACCACCACCATCAACAGCACCAACACCAGTAACACCAACAATAACAGAAACACCACCAACACTAGTAACAGCACCAGTAACACCACCAACACCAGTAACAGGACCAACACCAGTAACACGACCAACAACAGTAACAGCACCACCACCATCAACAGCACCAACACCAGTAACACCAACAATACCAGAAACACCACCAACACCAGTAACAGCACCAGTAACACCACCAACACCAGTAACAGCGCCAACACCAGTAACAGCACCAACACCAGTAAGAGCAAAAGCACCAGTAACAGCAACAACACCAGTAACAGCACCAACACCAGCAGTAGCATCAACACCAGTAACAGCACAAACACCAGTAACAGGACCAACACCAGTAACAGCACTAGCACTAGTAACAGCACCAACAACAGAAATAGCACCAACACCAGAAACAACACCACACCAGGAACAGCACCAACACCATTAACAGCAACAACACCAGTAGCAGAACCAACAAGAGCAGTAGCACCAACACCAGTAACAGCATCAACACCAGTAACAGCACCAACACCAGTAACAGCACCAACACCAGGAACAGCACCAACACCATTAACAGCAACAACACCAGTAGCAGAACCAATACGAGCAGTAGCACCAACACCAGTAACAGCATCAACACCAGTAACAGCACCAACACCAGTAACTGCAGTATCACCAGTAAGAGCACCAACACCAGTAACTGCACTAGCAC